>NC_059378.1:21246363-21546826 GCF_019703515.2 Myxocyprinus asiaticus | reverse complement strand
ACTTAAATATTGATCTGTTTCTCACTTACACCTATCATATCACTTCTGAACAAATGGATTAAACCACTTGAGTCATATGGATTACTTTTATGCTGCATTTATTAGCATTTTGGACCTTCAAAGTTCTGGTCACCATTCACTTGCATTGTATGGACGTACAGAGCTTAAATATTCTTCCAAAAATCTTTGTTTGTGTTGAGCAGAAGAAAGAAAGTCATACACATCTGGGATGGCATTAGGGCGAGTAAATGATGAGAGAAATTTAATTTTTGGGTGAACTTTTCCTTTAATGGAAAAACCCCTTGTCCTGAGAATACAGTTCAACTTCTCCATTAAAATTACCATTATTATACAATTTAGCCTTGCCTGAATGTATGGTTATATCATGTTCACTTGTTTATCCTACAGCTATTACAAAAATAAAACTGGAATTTTAGTTTAAATAAATAATTGACCAAGAATAGAATTCTTAATATAAGACCATTTTGAACTAGGTGTTCAAGAGTTCATATATATTTATATAATTCTTGACTATGATGAAGGTAAATGGATTTGATTTGGTGTCCAACATAGAGGACTCGAACTTCAGACTCAACTCAAGCATTTAAGCCCTCTGGATTACTTAATAAATTTACTTAATAATGAATGGATAACATAAGGGAGGAGATGGGGTGGTGGAGGGATGTCCAAAGAATTGTCACAGTAGTGAGCTAAGCAGCTTATTACAGTATTGTCATGTGTATTTTGTTGATTCATGTCTTTTATTTTGGAATGTTTAGTTCCTGTTTCCCTTGTCATGTGATTTCTGTTTTCCCTCCATGTTCATGTGTCATGTTTTCATTGGTTTATTGTTTAATTAGCTTGTTATGAGTTCTGTTTGTTCATTGGTTTATGTTCTCCCATGTCTTGTATTTAAGCCCTCATGTTTGCATTGTCTAGTTTTCAAGTATTGAAAGTGAATTAATGTAGATGTGAATGTAACTTTGTTGTCAAGCCAAGCCATAGTCTAGTTTATGTCAAGTTAATGTTTTTGTTAGATCACGTTTATGGTTAGGGTTTTTTGGATTTCACTTATATAATAAACTGCACTTGGGTTCTCTACACTTCATCATCGTAATCGTCTTCATCATTGCCAGCACACATTACAAGTATACACTCTTGCATAATGATCAACAGGATTAGATGTACTAGCTCCTCCCAAACCTTCATTTTAGAACCAAAATCAAAGCTAGCAAAAACAAGGATTTGTGTAATTGAATTTTTGACACAATAATTTATAGTTACTAAGAAATAGCCCCACTTACCCGTGTGACAACTAGCCCTGGCTTCCCTCATATATTCAGTTCATTTTGTGATATATAAATAAGCATGTCATTGTGTATTTGTTATACTCTGGCACTGTGGGAGTGTCACTGAAATGTGAACAAAGCAGCATATCAAATTCAGGGACTGTATGGTGTAATCTCTTCCCCCTGATGCAATGCGAAAATCGAATTCCTGCCACAACTAGGGATTAGCTGAGGCCAAGAGAAAATAATGATAATAATTAAAATTATTGATCTCTTGTACCGTGTGTTCAAACGGAGTAAACCTGAACCACTTCTACTCAATCTATTTCCTCCACTGAGAGTCTAAAACTTTGGTGGGATAGATTATTTACTATTTTAAAAGAATTGTTCCCTCAAAAATGAATATTCTGTCATTATTTACACACCCTCATGTCATTCCAAACATTCTTTTTTTACACAGAACACAAAAGAATATGTTTAGCCAATTTTTTTTACGCTCCTCTTTCCATACAATGAAAGCATATTTACAGGTGCTGTCAAGATTTAAAAATGATTAATAAATAAAAGCACCATAAAATCAGATCATATTACTTATATAGCTGTGTACTATATTCCAAGTATTCTGAAGACATACAATAGCTTTGTGTAAGGAACAGACAGAAACTTCTGTAATTGACTGAAAATCTTCCCCTCCGTCATGTTCAGTTATGAGACACAAGAACGTCTTGGTTACTGGTGTAACCTCTGTTCCCTGATGGAGCGAACGAGATGTTGTGTCGATGTAGTGACACTAGGGGTTCGCTCTTGAGAGCCCCAATCACCTTTGCTTTATTCAGAAAAGGCCAATGAAAATTGGCAAGTAGAATTTGCATGCCACTCTCCGCCCCGGACATACGGGTATAAAAGGAGATGGCGTGCACCACTCAGAGTGAATGGATCAGAAAATTAATAAGTTAACTAGATTTTTACATTTACTGAAGTAAATGGAAGTCAGATCGCTTCGAAAAGTAATGGCATTTCCTCCCCAACAGGTTACACAATTTACATGCCAATGTTTAATACTAAGTTTAACAGGAGTTTGTTCAAATCCTTAAACCTCCATATTACAGTAGGAATGATAGTAGTGATGCTTGCCTTAGCATACACCACTAATAAACAAAAAACAAATTAGTGATTTAATGGCAATCTGGTTGCCATTTTGCAGCAGAATTTTCTTTACATCTTTGTCTCAGCACAAATTAACGTGGTTGAGGAAATCTGTGCAGTCAGAATGTGTCTGACCTTTCTCTGATGAGCTACAGTAGCTGCAGTAACTCACTGTTATCTGCCTCTTCTGACGAGGCGAGAGGAACACGCACTGATCCATAATTTAGAGAGCAGGCTGAAATCAGATGAGAGGGGCTGCTTTGAAAACAAAAAGACAGACAAACAAGAGGTCGCTGAACTGCAGGAAGGAAAACCACACCAAATGCCAGGCGCTGGCTCAAATGTCTGTTACCTCTTCTGGCTCCAAGCGGCCCAGAGCTGGAAGCACAGTCTTACTTTCAGAACAGAGACTGTGAGGTCACAGAGCCTTGGAGTTATAAGACATATTCTCTTATACATGATTTTACACTGAGAACAAAACTTACTAGGACTGAGAGAAATAAATATACTATATTTAGAGGAAAAATACATTTTAAATAATAATGCCGTATTAGGTGCTTTCTAAATAGTAACATTCAATGTTTTCTGTGAAACAGTTTTAAGGCTGAAGTGTAACTTTTTTGGTGTTTGGTGAAATAGTTCACTCAAAAATGAAAATTCTCTCATCATTTACTCACCCTCATGCCATCCCAGATGTGTATGACTTTCTTCTGCTGAACACAAGTTAAGATTTTTAGAAGAATATTTCAGCTCTGTAGGTCCCACATAATTCAAGTGAATGGTGACCAAAAACTTTGAAGCTCTATAAAGCACAAAATGCAGCATAAAAGTAATCCATATGACTCCAGTGGTTTGATACATGTCTTTTGAAATAACCTAATCAATTTTGGGTGAGAACAGAACAAATTGTAACTCTTTTTTTTTTTTTTACTATATATCTTGCCATTGTGGTCTGTAGGCATGATCATGATTTCAAGCTCGATTACACTTCCTAGTGCTTGACACATGTGCATAGCACTAGATGGCGCTAGGAAGTGTAATCGAGCTTGAAATTATGATTGCCAAGGAGACTGCTGATATCAAGCTTTGTAGTGAAAAAGTTATTGTGGTCTGTTCTCACCCAAAATCGACTGGATTGTTTCAGAAGACATGGATTAAAACACTGGAGTTTTATGGATTATCTTTATGTGCTTTTTGGAGCTTCAACATTTTGATCACCATTCACTTGCATTGTATGGACCTACAGAGCTGAGGTATTCTTCTAAAAATCTTCAATTGCAGAAGAAGGAAAGTCATAAGCATCTGGGATGGCATGAGGGTGAGTAAATTATGAGAGAATTTTAATTTTTGGGTGAACTATCCCTTTAAATACTTTCTCCTATCCCAGCTTAATATTTAAGTGAGCCTTTCATAGGTTAATTTTCTCAAAAACTGTAAACACTGTGTCTTTGTTGAGCTAAAAAAAAATTCTCAAGCTGTCCAGCCTGACACAACAGCACTGTTTATAGACAATGTTTATTTTTGCAGTTCTGTTCGGTGGCGCAGAAATGACACATGCATGCATTCTCAGGGTTCAGAGGTCAAGCTCCAATCAAATGAGACATTTATTTCCTGTGAGTTGATTTAGTAAGCTAACTGTGAAACTGTAAAACTGAGAAACTTTTAATCTATAGTGGGAGAAGGATTTTTGTTTTCTTTTTTTGTGAGATAAGGCTATATGATAATGTAGCATATGGGGTGTGGTCATACAATGAAGCTGTTTTTAAAGGAATAGTTCACCCAAAAAATTATCATTTTTGAAGAAAGAAAGTAAAATGAGTTTAAGACAGCATAAGGGTGTCACAGTCCTGGCTGTGCAGTCCCTACTCCCTGTCTGTTTTGTCTGGTTCCTGGGTCTGTTTCTCCCTCTCCCTCATATCTGCAGGTGCAAATGTGGAGAACACTAGCTTCCTTGCCAGGACAACGGCTCATTGCTCCACCCAGCTCATCATCTGCGGCACCTGCTCCCTATTACCCTTCCCTACTTAAGTCCCGCTTGTGTTCTGTCCTGTGCCAGTTTTTTTTTTTTTTTATTGAGTTGTGTAATCTCCAGTCTGTGTATTCCTGAGAACTCCTGAAGACTTCGGATGGGTTTTTGGTTCGCTGTTTTTTTATCCACTTTTCTCCCAATGTGGAATGCCCAGTTCCCACTACTTAGTAGGTCCTCGTGGTGGCACGGTTACTCACCTCAATCTGGGTAGTGGAGGACAAGTCTCAGTTGTCTCTGCTTCTGAGACTGTCAGTCCGCGCTTCTTATCACGTGGCTCCTTGTGCATGACATCACGGATAAGATGCGCGGACTGACAGTCTCAGACGCACAACTTACCACGCGCCCCATTGACAGCAAGAACCACTATTCACGACCACGAGGAGGTTACCCCATGTGACTCTACCCTTCCTAGCAACCGGGCCAGTTTGGTTGCTTAGGAGACCAGGCAGGAGTCACTCAGCACACCCTGGATTCGAGCTCGCGACTCCAGGGGTAGTAGTCAGCATCAATACTCGCTGAGCTACCCAGGCCCCAGTTCGTTGGTTTTTAAGCTTTTCTGTTTTCCCTAGTTTTTCTCCATCGTGAGGCTTTTTGGTTTGTTCTTTTGATTAAGTTTGTAATAAAGCCATTTTTGACATCGCCTCCTGTGTTTGGGTCGTCCCTTGCTCTCTACCCTTGTGACAGAGGGTGAGTACATGATGATAGAATTATCATTTTTGGGTGAACTATTCCTTTAACAGCAAGGGACCGTAGTGAAAAGTGGTGCAAGAAATTAGCAAAAACGGATGGCATTGCTTCTGTTGAATAGGAGCAGTTTGCAAGCAAAGGAGGCAAGAATGGGGCAAGTTAATGCCTAGTTTTTTCAGTCAAGAGGAAGTAAAACCTGAATTAAAACCTATTAGCATTTGGATTTGTCCACGCAAAACTACCGTTTACCACAGGTAATACTTTTAAAGAAATTGTGAATGAATCTGACCCAAAATCTTCTGTCAAGAGACTTTGTTTAAAAAAAAAAAAAAAAAAAATTAAGTATTAAGTTAACACTTCCAATCTGGTAATATTATTGAAATTGTCCATTTTCATGTTTGCATGATGTTTTACTTACTTTTATCCTAAATGTATAAATACAAACTTATTGATTAAAGGAATATTCTGGATTGAACACAAGTTCAATCAGCAGCATTTGTGGCATAATTTTGACTCTTTCCTCGTTTTCTTTAAAAAAGCAAAAATCGTGGTTACAGTGAGGCATTTACAATGGAAGTGAATGGGGCTAATCCGTAAATGTTAAAATACTTTGTGTTTCAAAAGTGTAGCCACAAGACAAACAATATGTGTGTTAACGTGATTGTAGTGTGATGAAACTGCTTACTAACATTTTCTGTGTAAAGTGGAACCCTCCGCTCTCCCCTGAACCCTCGCGGCTCGATGATTGGTTCCTGGGCTCGCGTCGCCACTCACAGCCAGGCCCCACCCCCGTTCCTTTTTTCCCGGAAGTGCATGAGGAACTGACAAGGTCGTGAGAGGCACCTTTTACTTTCCGGTCCAGATCTTTCAGCTCCCCCGCCCACACTACCCTTGATGGTGGGGCGGCCAAGGGCTATTCGGCAATCCCCCCGGTGGATAAGGCGCTCGCGGTGCACCAATGCCCACAGAGCGCCACCACATGCTGCGGGCACCCAAAGCTCCCGTCCAAGGCCTGTAGGTTTACGTCATCCCTGACGGCCAAAGCCTATGGTGCCGCTGGACAAGCTGCCTCCGCCCTGCACGCCATGGCTCTCCTGCAAGTCCAAAAAGCCAAGGCGCTAAAGGAAAAGCACGAGGGTAGTTCTGCCCCAGGATTGAAGCAGGAGCTGCACTCGGTGACCGACCTCGCTCTCCGGGCAACGAAGGTCACGGCGCGGTCTCTTGGGTGGGCGATGTCCACCTTGGTTGTCCAGGAGCGCCACCTTTGGCTCAACCAGGTCGAGATGGGAGAGGCTGTCAAGGCACGGTTCCTTGGTGCCCCCATTTCCCAGGTTGGCCAGTCCAGCGACACCATCGAGGACTTTGCCCAGCAGTTCTCAACGGTGAAGCAGCAGACGGAGGTTATCCGGCACGTCCTGCCCCGGCACGGCTCAAGATCCCTCACCCCGTCTGCTCATCGCCAAGGGCGTCTCCCTGTGGTGACTGCACCGGATCCACCACAGCCTGCCCCTGCGGCCCGGCCCCGACGTGGAGCCCACCGCAGGAAGCAGACGCCACCCATCTCAAGGCCACCAAGAACCCGTGAATGGCTTCGAAGACAGGAGACGGGCGACCCAGGGACGACGAAACCTGCTGCTCTGGGGCTGGTAAGCAGACCACTCCATCCCCCGGTGGAGGGCCGGGAGGAGAATCTTTTGTTACCTTTGCATTTAATTGTGCCGCGTGCCCACGTGGCTGCGGTACCCAAGAGTTCAGCAAGAGCGGTTTCCTTGTTCCCTAGGTCACATACCCGGTGTGCACAGCCGTCATCATGACCACCGTCCACCACTCCATTTTGGCAGGTTTGGCGCTCCAGCAGCGGTCCAGTGGCACAAATCCGCCCCTGATGTGACAGTCTCCACGGGTCACAAGGACAGGCCTCTTCCTCCCCCATCCCAGGCTGTTCCGGGTGGTCACAAGGAGCCAGGTAAATACTTCGATGTCCCTGAACTCAGCACGGCCACGACATGGTGTGGCACCTCAGGCCCCACCCGCAGGTACGTCCGACGAGATTGTCCCCTTGGTCCCCCTCGCCCGGAGCTTGGATGCGTGGCTTGCGCTTTCCAACCCGTCGCGATGGTTGGTCCAGACCGTCTGACTCGGCTACGCGATTCACTTCACCAGGCGTCCACCCAGGTTCAGCGGCATCCACTTCACCTTGGTGAAGGGCAAGAATGCTGCTACCTTGCATACGGAGATCGCTACCCTCCTACGGAAAGATGCGATGGAGCCTGTCCCTCCGGCCGAGATGAAGAAGGGGTTTTACAGCCCCTACTTCATTGTACCGAAGAAAGGCGGTGGGTTGCGGCCAATCTTGGACCTGCGAATACTGAACCGGGCTTTACACAGACTCCCATTCAAGATGCTGATGCAAAGAAGCATTCTAGCGAGCGTCCGGCATCAAGATTGGTTCTCGGCGGTAGACCTGAATGATGCGTACTTCCACGTCTCGATCCTTCCTCGACACAGACCCTTTCTGCGGTTTGCATTCGAGGGTCGGGCATATCAGTACAAGGTCCTCCCTTCCAGCCTGTCCTTGTCCCCTCACTCTTCACAAAGGTCGCAGAGGCAGCCCTTGCCCCGCTAAGGGATGTGGGCATTCGCATCCTCAACTATCCCGATGATTGGCTAATCCTAGCTCACTCCCGGGATGTGTTGCGTGCACACAGGGACCTGGTGCTCTCGCACCTCAGCCGACTAGGGCTTCGGGTCAACTGGGAAAAGAGCAAGCTCCTCCTGGTTCAGAGCGTCTCTTTTCTCAGCTTGGAGTTGGACTCAGTCTCGTTAACAGCGCGTCTCATGAGCGATCATGCACAGTCGGTGCTGACCTGTTTGAAGGCATTCAGACAGAAGACAGCAGTTCCACTGAAACTGTTTCAGAGGCTCCTGGGGCATATGGCATCCTCAGCGGTGGCCACTCCACTCGGGTTGATGCATATGAGACCGCTTCAGCACTGGCTCCAGACTCGAGTCCCAAGATGGGCATGGCACCACGGGACACATCGCGTGGCCATCACGCCGAACTGTCACTGCCTCTTCAGCCCTTGGACCGACCTCGCATTTCTACAGGCAGGCGTTCCCCTAGAGCAGGTCTCCAGGTGCGTCGTGGTTATGACAGACGCCTCCAAAACAGGCTGGGGCACTGTATATAATGGGCATGCAGCCGCCGGCTTATGGACGGGCTCGCGGCTGCGTTGGCACATCAACTGCCTCGAGTTGCTGGCAATTCTGCTTGCCCTGCAGAGGTTTCGGCCATTGATCCAGGGCAAGCATGTGTTAGTTTGGACAGACAACACAGTAATGGTAGCATATGTCAACCGTCAAGGCGGTCTGCGCTTCCGTTGTATGTCACAATTTGCCCGCTGTCTCCTCCTCTGGAGTCAGCAGCACCTCAAGTCACTGCAAACCACTCACATCCCGGGCGACCTCAACACTGCAGTGGACGCGCTGTCACAGCAGGTTACCCTCAGGGGAGAGTGGAGACTCCACCCTCAGGTGGTCCAGCTGATTTGGAATTGATTCGGGCAGGCACAGGTAGACCTGTTCACCTCCCAAGAATCCTCCCACTGCCCGCTCTGGTACGCCCTGACCGAGGCACCTCTCGGTATAGATGCGCTGGCACACAACTGGCCCCCTGGACTTCACAAATATGTATTTCCCCCAGTAAGCCTACTTGCACAGACCCTGTGCAAGTTCAGGGAGGACGAGGAGGAGGTTGTGGTTCTCAGACCTCACGCTCCTCGCGACAAACCCCCCAGGTGAATTCCCCTTAGGAAGGACCTTCTTTCTCAGGGATGGGGCACCATCTGGCACCCACGACCAGACCTCTGGAATCTCCATGTCTGGCACCTGGACAGGATGCAGAAGACTTAAGCGGCCTACCACCCGCGGTGGTAGACATGATCACTCAGGCTAGGGCCCCCTCTGTGAGGCGCCTGTATGCCTTTAAGTGGCGTCTGTTCGCTAAGTGGTGTTCTTGCCGACGCGAAGACCCCCAGTGATGCGCAGTCGGATCGGTGATTTCCTTCCTGCAGGAAAGGTTGGAAGGGCGGCTGTCCCCCTCCACCTTGAAGGTGTATGTAGCTGCTATAGTGGCACACCATGACACAGTGGACAGTAAGTCCTTAGGGAAGCATGACCTGATCATCAGGTTCCTGAGAGGCGCCAGGAGGTTGAATCCCTTCAGACCACGCCTCGTTCCCTCATGGGACCTCTCTGTAGTACTTCAGGGTCTATGGAGAGCCCCCTTTGAGCCCTTGCAGTCAGCTGAACTTAAGGCACTCTCCTTGAAGACTGCCCTCCTGACTGCGCTCACTTCCATCAAGAGGGTAGGAGACCTGCAAGCGTTCTCTGTCAGTGGAACATGCCTGGAGTTTGGTCCGGGCTACTCTCACGTGATCCTGAGACCCCGACCGGGCTATGTGCCCAAGAATCCCACGACCCCTTTTAGGGACCAGGTGGTGAACAGACCCAGCCCTGATGTTGCTGTGTCCGGTGCGTGCTTTACGCATCTATTTGGATTGCATGCAGAGCTTTAGAGTCTCTGAGCAGCTCTTTGTCTGCTTTGGTGGACAGCGGAAAGAAAGCACCGTCTCCAAGCAGAGGATCGCCCACTTGCTTATTGACACCATAACAATGGCATATCACGCCCAGGACGTGCCGTCCCCGGCAGAGCTACGAGCCCATTCTATCAAGGGTGTAGCGGCCTCCTGGGCCTTGACCAGTGGCGTCTCTCTAACAGACATTTGCAGAGCAGCGGGCTGGGCAACACCCAACACCTTTGCGAGGTTCTACAATCTCCGGGTGGAACCGGTTTCGTCCCATGTAGTGGCACGCACAAGCAGATAAGTCCGGGACAGCTGGCCGGGTGTATCGCTTGCGCGTAGCGCCTTTCACCTCCCCTGAGCTGAAGACGTGCACTGTTGACTCCCAGTAGTGTTCACAAACTGTGTTCCCTGGATGACTTCCTCCGAGCCCTGTGGCAGACGTGTTTGCGGAGAAACTCGCTGCTGGCTCAGTACACGTGCTAACTAAGCCCTGTACTGGGGAAGGTGCTCCGCATGTGGTGGTTCCCTGTAGGTAACCCCATGCGACGTATATCTTCCGCTAATTCTTTTCCCTGTTGGTAAACTGCATCTTCCTTGGGCAGAGGCCCCTCTGCCCCAGTCACCATGCTTGTAGTAACTCCTCCCCCATAGGGTAGGACCTACCATGGGACTTCTCTACATGACATACTTCCGACAAATCTCGGCAAGATCATTTGATGTATTTCCACTTAAATGCCCCCCCCCCCCCCCCGGGAGGGACACCCCCCGACGTAGACCTGGTGGCCCCAGTCGGTTAATTCTTTTTTTTGGGGAGAGGAAAAAAAAAGAGGATAAGAGGCCACGACTGGGCTAGCCTGTCTCTATCTTTTGGGCAGTCGACTTGTCCCCGAAGGGCTGTTCGACACTCATAACAGCGTTGGGGGAGGTTACGTGTCGGCCTGGTGCGCTGGCTATGAGGCACACAGTGATCTGCCTGTCACACACCGCCAGTTCACGTAACACAGTTCAGCCAGTTTCGGCATTTCGTATAGGGACCCCTAGTGTCACTACATTGATACAATGTCGAGTGAGTGACAGATAGGGATCGTCCTGGTTACTTGTGTAACCTCCATTCCCTGATGGAGGGAACGAGACGTTGTGTCCTTCCTGCCACAACACTGAACTACCTGCTGAAATGGCCGGGACCTTGTCTCGGCTCCTCAGCACAAAACCTGAATGAGTGTTTGCATACCAGCTCCTTTTATACCCTTATGTCTGGGGGAGTGGTATGCAAATACCATTCACCAATTTTCATTGGCCTTTTATCAAAGACCAGAGGTGTCTCGGGCTCCCAAGAGTGACCCCTAGTGTCACTGCATCGACACAACGTCTTGTTCCCTCCATCAGGGAACGGAGGTTACGCAAGAAACCAGGACGTATTTTTCTGTTTGTTTTTTTTTAAAGAAAAGGAGGGCCATGTTGAAATTATTTTGAGATAATCAACATTATGCCACAAATGCTGTCGATTGAGCTCAACTTGTATTAAACCCAGAATATTCCATTAATCATGATTTTTGTGTGTAAACATTCACACACTGGTTTTATGCACAAATACATGTGTATGCATAGTTAGTATACTATACCAAGTATACAGTGGTGTGGCAGTAAAATGAATAGTTTTGAAGAAGCTCAAGCAGATAATAGGTTTACTCTGCTGGAGCTGATCTACTGCTTTCCAAGCATGCAATGCTTGATTAACCCTGCTTTCGCACCAAGATCTGAAGGATGGCAGCCCAAATGCATTTTATTCCCAGGCGTGTCTACATACCTTCTGTATCTTAAGAAGGTTCTGTCAAAACTCCACCACTGACGCCCTTAGCCTCGCTAATAAGCCGATAATCATCATGTTTGATGAATAAGCTGGAGCCAATGACCTTCCCCAGATCATGGTTGTGCATGACCTTTACTTGATTATCTCGGTCCAGTCCGCACCCTGTGGGGAGAGAGGTAACCATTATTCACACAGTCAAGGATTTGTTGCCCATTGACCTCAAGAATGAATTGAATACAGACAAGTTCTGATTTGGTTTGCCTTGTCTATAAAGCATTACTCTCCAAGAACCTTGAAGAGGTTGAGACACTGAGTGTGTTTACATGTACTACCAAAAATGAGCTTATTCCAAAAATCTGACAACCCCCAAAAAAGTGTTTACATAAGATTTGAAATCATCAGATTATTTTTTGCTTTTGACGTCAGAACGTAAACAGACATGTTTACAACACCTGTGCACATTGGATAACTGATAAGAGCTCCGGTAAAAGTGTTACATGCAACATGAAATTTGCCAACGGGCAAAAATGTTGGCTAAGGGGCAAAAATTTATCCGTGTCAATAATTTTTTTTCCTAAACCACATATGACCTTACCCCAATAAAGAAAAGTCTATTTGAGGCACTTTCACAATCTTACACCGATTTTGTATGTAAGCTCATCCATTGTTAATTTGTCATTTTTAAATTTGTTGAAACACAGTTTTGTCATTAACACAAGTGAATGTCCAATTCCTAAAATTAAAAAGAAAAGTTAGAAATAATATTTTAATGATATTTATTCTTAATTCTTAATATTTAAAATGGAGCTGTCTGTCGCTAAAAATTTTTAAGTACGATTCATCACAATTTTTTGTAGTTAATCACAGTTAATCGCAGATTTTGAAAATGCTGAAATTTGACACCATATATACTTTTCCTGTCAAAATGCATTTAACCAAAAGGTTGAGTATTCATTGCAATGGGCATTAAATCTCTTAAACTCTCATCCTCCACATTATTAATCTAGACTGTGGTTATCAGCGTTCCTACAGCAATCATGAAGCTTTGTTCATGATTTGTGTCAGAGCGTCAATGCCAGCATCAAGCGTTGCTTTGAAATAAAAATGCTTGCAGACAAAAACGTCTCATTCTTGGTTTTGGTGATGGTTAAGACTTGGTATGCATCTGTGGTAATTAAAATGCACCTTACATAGACTGAAAAATACCTTGATTATGTCAAGTCCTATCTGGGTTTGTTTTGTACATCAAATAGAGATCAGAGCTCCTTTCTCCATTGATCACCGACAGGGAAGCGCTGTTGTGTTCGTGTTGTGAAGTATGCGTCCGTGTAATGACTCCGGATGGACACGTTACAAAGGTTCCGCCCTCCCATCAAGGGTTTATGCTGCTTTATGCTGTATTAATGATAAATGCATTAATCACGATTAAGAAAAATGTAAGTGTTAAACATTTTAAATTAATCGCATGCGCTAATTCTGACAGCTCTAATTTAAAATGTAACTGCATTGTGATGTTATTTTCAGGACTATTTAAAACACTTTCCCTGAATTGTCATTACCATAATGCATCTGTGCATTTTACTTCTGAATATTTTTGTAACTCCTATTTTTCTCAATGGTGATTCTCGGTACCTCATGGTAGCTTGTACTGCCCATCATTTCTGCTGATTTAAATAAATGCATCATTCAATTACAGTATTTTCTTGCATTATGAGATTTTTTTGGGATTACGGTAATGAGAATTTAGGTGGGGGAGGTGGGGGTGTTTGTCATCAAAACAATTTCAAAATGCAAATATCATAATGGTCTTAAAACAGGCTAATTTCCTTTATATATATATATATATATATATATATATATATATTTATATATATATAATTGTTATTATTATTTTAGGTTGAAATATGACACGGATAATTCTTGGCAGGTTCCGTGAGATTCACCCACATATTTGTCACTAACAATTCCAGGACTGTAGCTTTAACTACAGCAGATATTAACATATGCCTGCTTTCCGTGGATGCTGCTACAGTAGTTTCATTTTGTGAGCTTGTAACATGGTGGTGTTTGTCACATCAATGAACAGATGGGACGTAAAGGATCCTTGCAGCTGTATCTGTTGCTATCTTAATAACCTTACCCACTCCTTTCTCCCAGTATCACCCAGCGTCATTACTCCCTATGTGCCCAATACAATGCAGGTTTCAAGGGAGGAAAGCAGTCTGATGAGAACAACCACTTAACCACCATCTTTGTGCTAGAACATTTTCCTTATCTCTGGGGTGTTCATTTATCTACATCATAAATCACAAGTTATTAGTAATGAATAGGGGGTCTTAGTCAGGGCTCAAGTTGAGGGATGATGCGAGGGGATGCCATCCCCCTTGCTGCAAGAAATACCAAAAATCATCCCCCTTGTAAAACCACCATCCCCTTTTACCATCCCCTTTAGATCAATTGTGTTATGTATTACTTGGAACTAATTGTGCAAGTAAAATATAAAATTTTCTATGTTTGATAAATGAGGGACTTTAAATAAGGGCGATTAGCCGGTCAGAATTAGATTTCGACATTTGTGGGGTTACTAAGTTATAGGTGAAATCCCCCAGTCAGATCTTTACACTTGAACAGTTTGGAAATATTCTGCCAGTGTGACGCTTAAGTCACAACCATGAGCGTGCAAGCTCTCTCTCCACTGCGAAAAGACTCTGGCGAACAGGTATGTCGGAGTTTAGCGATGTGTTGATTTGTCCTTCCTAGTGTTCACATGAAACTTATGCCACTGAAGGTAATGCAAATTTTCAAAAATGGCCAAGAGAACAGTTCATGAAAATATTTTGTCTTTCATTAAAAAGAAAAGAACAATGTAAGACATTGCAATGAAGAGTGTACAGTTACAACATGAACATGTTTTGAATTCAACCAGTTTTCAGGGTTTCGCCCATAAAATGCTTTTGTGTGTAGAACAAATTTTTTACACCACTGTTTAAGCATTCTTCATAGAAATGGCCCAAACTTCCTTTATTAGTTCAGTTATTGGAGTAGAAAAAAAATGCGTGTATATGACATTGGGCGAACGATCTAGAAAAAAAACTTGGATTATTCTTCACAAAATTCATCATAAAAAACAATAACGGAGGTGCATATTATGTTCATGTGTCCTAAGGGTCAATGAAGTGATGCTCATTTTTGTCCAGATCTATTAAATTAAAAATACATAAAAAAAAAAAAAAAAATGCAATTCACACAAACCATTTACTTGAATACGCCTCTTTTATGATGAGCATATTTTCAATTTCTGAGTTTAAAGTCATATTGACATTTTTTTTTTCTGGGGTTTAAAGTAAAAAATATCATGTGGTGTCCAGAGACAGTAACAAAAAAATCCTGAAAAAAGAAATGTTGGCATGACTAGTGCAGAATAATCTTGTATTGTTATTTCTTAAATTAAATGGTGAAACAATTGTGTTCTAAAATATAATTCATATTTAAAAATGCTTTTGTCTACCTAGTCAACATGGTAGCCATGTTGACCATAAAAACCATTAAACAGAGCGGAAACCTTTAGGTCCTCAAGACTGAGCATGAAGTTTTAAAAATCATCTGATATTCATTTTGACATTTTTATGAAAAGGCACATTTTGTTCAAGTCATGTGGTGGAACCCTGAGAAAACTTCTTGATATTCTTTACTCAGAAATTCATAAAATAAAAAATAAAAACATTTTTGGAAATTAATGATGAAGTTACTCTCATGTATTCAAGGTAAAAAGAAAGTATTATCATGTTTACTTGATGGTTACACTACATCACACATATTTTTTAGTTTTTTTGTTTTTGTAGAAAATGCTATAAAGTTTTTCAAAAATGTATGTAATCCACTGTCAATGCTTTTCTTCTGTAGAACAATGCTGGGAAGAATGCTCACGCTGCTCTTTTTGAAAAAGCATGCAATGAACACAAACAGTTATGCTCCAAAAACTACCTTAAAGCAATGTCAACATTCTGCAAAACTTCTTCCTATGTTTGACAGAAGAAGAAAAAAAACATCATACAGGTTTGGAATGACATGAAGGTGAGTCCATTTTTACAGAATTCCCAGGGTGAACTATTCTTTAAGAATTCAAGAAAATATCACTGCAGAAAACATTGTAATTTCTTGAACGATCAAGTGGCTCTTTATTCATTGTGAATCTTCATTTGTTTTGCATGGAGTTTGGTTTAATGGCGTACTGCATCACTGTTTTGTATAGTCTTGTACAAGGTACAAGGTCTATTAAGTTGTTGCTATGCATTTTAAAGTGGGCAAACAGGTTGGCAGCAGCCTTGACAGAGGAGAAGAATAACCATTATCTGCAAGAAAAAATAGCCAAAGAGAGAAGTAGGCAGATACAGAAAACAGTAAAGGTGTAGAAACCTGTAATAGGAAACTGTATAGTGTTGGGCCTCATGTATTCAGATAGAAGACAAAGGCAGGCCTAACACAGTCGTAAAAACCTAACTCAAGCCCCCACATTCCAAGTCGTAAATCTTACTGATAAAAATCGTGCCAAAATCAAGCAAAGGGAGTCCAAAACAGACTACAAATCCCATGAAGCCTTGCTCACTAAAGGATCGAACTCTCAACTCCTATTGGATGAGGCACACAACAGAACGCACCTCAAACCATGACATCATCAGGAGTTGAAATACCTCTGAAATGCTTTCGGGATTTGCTTCCAGCAACTTTGCTTGCAGTGTGTGGACGCAGTTCAACGCTGCTCTCATGTGCAACCTCGTGGCACAAGGAAGTAACGTCCGACTTGAAACTGTGGCCATACAATCTCGCTGGACAAGTTGAGATTACTCTGTGTTCAACTGAACACTCTAACGGATCCAAGGAGACCGCCGAGCAATCTGCATCTTCATCCGTTTGCCTACAGAAGTGAAGAGATTAAAGATTTCTCTTCCATCTTCAATCAAGTCGACATTTCTGAGTTCTCCGCCAGCCCGCCGAGAATCAACAGCCATACCGCCCGCCGTCAGAGCGAGGAAACGGCCTCCCGTCATCACCCAAGCCTCAAGGAACCAGGTCAGAGTTAAAGGACGGAGGAAAACACATCATGCGATTCAAGTAAGAGGTTTATGTCTGGGCAGAGATAGAATATTATAGTGTGTTATTCTTGTGTTTCAAGGTTTTTGCTTGTACAGTTTACGGACCGCCATGTCCGCTCATTATTAATACTCAGGGTATTAATTATCACAAATTTGTTTTGCTGTATTGTGGTCCAACCGAATTGGATTGTTGTGCAATTTCGCCATCGTGGGTGAGACAGCAACTGAGTTCATCCATTAAAGAGTCAAATAACGCGGGACTATTTACGAGCCGTCCACCGCGTCTCTGAGCGATGAACTAACAGCTGCTTTCTCTCCCATGATCGCGAAATCGGCTTTAGGGCCGTCACTTCTCTCTCTCGTACTAACCACAAACATTCTGGCACATATTTTTGGCTCGTAGATAGCTTAAATGCTAAAGCCCAGCTTTGTCCCTAAGCTATCGTATAAGCGGATACACGTGGTAACTGGTAGACGCCATCTCCGCCCCCATTCGTGGTCATATTCCCTGGCTGGAAGTCTCGCGTGACATACTCTCCACGAGAGTCGCGTCCACCATTTTGTGCGCGTCCCTCCTTACACACACACACTGTCACATACACACCTTATGTGTTATAGGATTATTTTATTTCCATATCTAATCATATCACTGTTTAGTTTGTAGCTGTAAGTCGGAAGTTTATTTACTGCATTGTATTAATTATTAATTGATATTACTGCATAAATAAACTTTGTTTATATTACAAAGAGAAGTGTTTTGGTTTGTTTTGCATATGCCTGTGTCATGCTGACGGGATGTCAGTGCTCAGATTCAAACCTTCATTCATTGTTTTTTTTTCCGGAAAATCGATATTCTTCGGATGTCGATTTTCCTAAGAAAACAATCTAATATTGAGACTGTTTTATTATTTGGTTATTAGTCCCTGGTTTCAGGGTGGTGCCCCGTCAATGTTAATCCTTATTCATATTCTATTGATTTTTGATAATTGATAATTATCTTTGATGATTGAATTTGAATGATCAATAAGCTAGTGTTAATTTTAATTAATGTTTCATCGATGTTAACAATTAACGATTATCTTTGATAATTGTTGATTTAAAGGATTAGAAAAAGCTAACATTGATTCTCATCAAGGTTCTGTTGATTTTAATAATTAATAATTATCTTTGATAATTATTAATTATTGCTAATAACCAAACTTGCTCCTAAACTTAGCACACTACATTTACTGGAGCCCCGTATGAGGTTTAAATGAGTTAGATTCAATTGATTAATTAATTTTACATTAATTAATAACTACAGAAATAATTATTAATTATTTCTGATAGTAACACTGATCTAAACAACCAGTAAAGCCCTACAACAGGAAACAATGTGTAACACAACATGACGTAGAGCAGAGAGAGAAGGCACAAGAGAGAGGGAACTAAAGTGTGTTTTCAATATTAGATAAGTCAAAGTGTCAGCTTTTATGATCCCTAATCAGCATGGCTATAAAATGCCATTTAAAACAAAAATAGAATGTATTCACAGTAACACTAACAGGCCACACACTGCAGCTAAATATGGTTATCACTGAACTTATGAGTGCATAATCCGGTTCTGTTCCCACATATTTATGGGAGTTTCAACTGCAATCTACAACCAAATTCACTCCCAAACAATTTAGATAACAACCAAATTTTCATTTCACATGTTCACTGGTTTATATAGCTGTGGAGTTTATAAATGAAGGTAAACATATTTGGCGTGCTGCCTATAACAGAGGGTTTTGAGCACAGAACTGGGCTTGAACTCTTAGATCCCCCTTGTACTATGTGATTAACGCAAGAAATAGAAAGACATGGTATAGGCATTATGAAATATAAAGGTAGAGGGATGCCACAAGAATCGTTACTGGTGCGATGGAGGCAGCTGCTTATATATTCTTGAGATATGATTGGCAGGCCTAAATGAATAAGCTCCCCCTGAACTTATGTATGTAACTTCTTTAAATCTGTGTAGTATGTTCAGAACCAAACTGTCTCTGTTTGCCGTAGTTACACTAAATTGGTTAAACTGTTTGCATCCAATTTTCTGGTTTACATAGTGAGACACCAAAACATTGCTATAGTTATCACTACCCTGCCCAATAGCCCAGTTTAGAAAAACATAAATTCCCATGCTGGTTCAGATCAATAACATATAGTAAATATGATTCCCTATCTGTCACTCACTCGATGTTGTGTCGATGTAGTGACACAGGGTGTCACTCTTGGGAGCCCCAAACACCTGGGAATTGGCGAGTGGAATTTGCATGCCACTCCCCCGGACATACGGGTATAAAAGGAGCTGATATGCAACTACTCATTCAGATTTTCTCTTCAGAGCCGAGCGGTTGTGTTCAGCGAGCTGAATTACTCTGCCAATCCATTCACCTCGAAAAGCTGTTGGATTTATAGCACATTACAGTGGCTTCTCCCCCTCTTGCACTGGTGAAGTGCAGAGAACGCCCTTGGGCGCTTCAGCAGCTAAAAGAGTATATTCTTCCTACTGAAAGAATATATTTTCCCTTCTAAAAGAGTGGCATTGGCGGAGAGCGTCTTTTTAAAGATGCCTCTACGTTTTTGTGTATTTCCTGGTTGCGGTCATTACCGCTCCACTTCCGATGGCCATGATCGCGGTCTTATGTGCTTGGGTGCTGCCCACGCAGAGACAGCGTTCGTAGACGGGTCATGTTCTCACTGCGAGAGCGTGACCATGGCAACGTTGTGGTCGCGTTTTTTCCTTCGTTAGAGGGAAAGACCACCCCAAGCAGCTCCCCGCCTCGGTCCTTCTACCTACGGGTTTGGGGCTGTGTCAGTTAGCACTGGGGGTGATTTGGGGACCCCAATGGGAGCCACTCCACTGGGTAACTCCCCACGGACCTCCCATTCCCCAGTACGCTCGTTTGCCCCGCTGGAATGAGACTGCCGGCTCGTCTCAGGGAGAGTTCGCGATCTCATTTCGGCGCTCGTGAAGTGGATGAGCTCTCGATTGTAGCATCGGAGAGCGGGCTGTCCAGTCTGACGCTGAGGACTCGAGTGCAGTCGCCCAGTTGCAGCCTGATGCGCAGCTGGCAGCCATGCTTGCCCGGGCAGCTGCGTGTGTCGGGCTGGAGTGGAACCCTCCACCCCCCCTGAACCCTCGCAGCCTGACAATTGGTTCCTGGGCCCGGAGCGCCGCTCACGGCCGCGCCCCGCCCCGGTCCCTTTCTTCCCGGAGGTGCATAAGGAGCCCATGAGGTCGTGGTGGGCACCTTTCACTGCTCGGACCCAGTCTCTGAACTCCTCCGCTCTCACTACCCTCGATGGTGGGGCTGCCAGGGGGTACTCAGCGATTCCCCAGGTGGATAAGGCGGTTGCGGTGCACCTGTGCCCACTAAACACCGCCACCTGGCGGGGCCGCCAGTACCTGTAGGGTTACATCGTCTCTGGCGACTGAGGCCTGCGGTGCTGCTGGACAGGCTGCCTCCGCCCTGCATGCCATGGCTCTTCCTGCAAGTGCACCAAGCCAAGGTGCTAAGAGAACTGCACGAGGGTAGTTCTGACCAGGGATTGATGCAGGAGCTGTGCTCGGCGACTGACCTCGCTCTCCGGGCGACGAAGGTCATGGCGCAGACTCTCGGGCAGGCGATGTCCACCCTGGTGGTCCAGGAGCACCACCTATGGCTCAACTTGGTCGAGATGTGGGAAGCTGACAAGGTACGGTTCCTTGACGCCCCCGTCTCCCAGGTCAGCCTGTTCGGCAACACCGTCGAGGACTTTGGCCAGCAGTTCTCGGTGGTGAAACAGTAGACGGAGGCTATTCAGCACATCCTGCATCGGCACAGTTCAAGATCTCGCACCTTGTCTGCTCGTCGCCAAGGGCATCCTCCTGCCACAACAACACCGGCTCTGCCACAGCCTGCCCCCATGGCCCGGCCCTGGCGTGGAGTCACCCGCAGGATGCAGACGCCTCCCGTCTCACAGCCGGCTGCCAAGAACCCGAGGAAGGCTTCGAAGCGCCCCTGAGACGGGCCACCCAGGCATGTGGAGACCTGCAGCAGGCCTAGAGATGGTAAACAGACCACTCCACGAGCACCCCCCGCTCCTGTGTGCCCAGCTGTGGCACAAACACGCCCACATCGGGTTCAGTGTCCGCTTCATCTCGGTGAGGGGCGAGAATGCCACTGCCCTGCGTGCGGAGATCACGATCCTTCTGCAGAAGGACGTGATAGAGCCTGTCCCTCCAGCCGAGATGGAGGGGTTCTACAGCCCCTACTTCATCGTGCCAAAGAAAGGCAGTGGGTTGCGGCCAATCTTGGACCTGGAGTGCTGAACTGGGCTTTGGACAGACTCCCGTTCTAGATTCTGATGCAGAAGTGCATTCTGTCTTGTGTCCAGCATCAAGATTGGTTCGCGGCAGTAGACCTGAAGGACACGTACTTCCACGTCTCGGTTTTACCTCGGCACAGACCCTTTCTGCGGTTAGCCTTCAAGGGCCGGGTGTATCAGTACAAGTTCCTTCCCTTCGGTCTGTCTCTGTCTCCTCGCATCTTTACGAAAGTCGCAGAGGCATCCCTTGCGTCGCTAAGGGAAGTGGGTGTTCGTGTCCTCAATTTGATGAACCACACCACTCTCTCTCTCTCTCTCTCTCCCGCAAACAGACACACGACCACGCCCCATCCCCACATACCCCCACCACCTGACTCAGGCCGGGGCAACATCCGGCCCCAGAGAGAAAGTCAGCCACAGCCATCTGCGCCCCCGGTCTGTGGATTACCTCAGATTTGAAGTTAACTGGACCGGATCGGGAGCCCACTTTCTAGTGAGATCAGTCAGTGGGCTGGTGACGTCAGAGTAACTAGGCACAAACGTTTGGTAGTAGCCAGCTAGCCACAGGAACTGTCTCATCTCTTTTTTGGTCTTGGGCTTTGGGCAGGCCGCAATTTTTGCGGTTTTGTTAATTTGGGGTTGCACCTGCCCATGACCCAAGTGGAACCACAGATACCAAACTTTCACCCACCCAATTGTGCACTTCTTTGGGTTGGCCATGAGCCCCGCCCGACGCAGTGATCTCAGGACAGCTCTCAGATGTTGCATGTGCCGCTGCCAATCATTAATATAAATGATGACATCGTCCAAGTAAGCGGCTGCATATGCCCTATGTGGCCTGATAATTTTGTCCATGATGCACTGGAACATGGCAGCGGCCCCGAACAAACCGAACGGAAGAGTCACAAATTGGTGTAAGCCGAACGATGTGGAAAAGCAGTTTTTCTCGGGAGATTGGAGCTAAGGGGATCTGCCAATAACCATTTGTTAAATCCAGTGTTGAATAAAATTGAGCAGCGCCCAAACAATCGAGCAATTCGTCAATCTGGGGCATTGGGTACACATCAAATTTGGACACCGCGATAATGTAGGGCTTTACTGGTTGTTTAGATCAGTGTTACTATCAGAAATAATTAATAATTATTTCTTAGATGTTAATTAATATTTAAATTAATTAATTGAATCTAACTCATTTAAACCTCATATTGGGCTCCAGCAAATGTAGTGCACTACGTTTAGGAGCGGGTTTGTTTATTAGCAATAAGACAATTATTAATTATAAAATCAGTAGAACATTGATGAGAATCAATGTTAGCTTTTTCTAATCCTTTAAATCAACAATTATCAAAGATAATCATTGATTGTTAACATTGATGAAACATTAATTAAAATTAACACTAGCTTATTGATCATTCAAATTCAACAATCATCAAAGATAATTATCAATTATCAAAAATCAGTTTAATATTAATAAGGATTAACATTGACGGGGCACCACCATGGAATCAGGGAGTAATAACCAGATAGTATAACAGTCTCAATATTAGATTGTTTTCTTAGGCAAATCGACATCCGAAGAATATAGATTTTCGGAAAAAAACAATGAATGAAGGCTTGAATCCAAGCACTGACATCCCGTCAGCGTGACACAGGTGTATGCAAAACAAACCAAAACACCTCTCTTTGTAATATAACAAAGTTTATTTATGCAGTAATATCAATTAATAATTAATACAATGCAGTCAATAAACTTCCGACTTACAACTACAAACTAAACAGTGATATGATTAGATATGGAAATCAAAATAATCCTATAACACATGAGGGTGTGTGTGTGTGTGTGTGTGTAAGGAGGGACGCGCACAAAATCGCGGACGTGACTCTCGTGGAGAGTGTGTCATGCGAGACTTCTGGCCAGAGAATATGGCCGCGAATGTGGGCGGAGAGAAACCAGTCAATGGCGTCTACCAGTTACCGCATGTATCCGCTTGAACGATAGCTTAGGGACAAAGCTGAGCTTTATCACGAAGCTATCCACTAGCCAAAAATGTGTCCGAGAATGTTTGTGAGGGATCGCGCATGCGCGCGTGTGTGTGTATGTGGTTAGTACGAGAGAGAGAGAATAAAGTGACGGCCTCAAAGCCGGTTTCGCGATCATGGGAGAGGAAGCAGCTGTTAGTTTATCACTCAGAGACGCGGTGGACGGCTCGTAAACCGTCCCGGTCTTTGATTTTGAATGGATAAACTCAGTTTGCCGGTCTGACCCGCGATGGCGGAAATGCACAACTGTCCAGTGTGGTTGAACCACAATACAGCAAATCAAATTCATGATAATTAATACCCTGAGTATTAATAATGAGCGGACATGGCGGTCCGTAAACTGTACAAGCAATAACCTTGGTACACAAGAATAACACACTATAATATTCTATCTCTGCCCAGACGCAAACCTCTTACTTGAATCGCACGAGGATGCAGAATGTGTGTTCATCCGTCCTTTAACTCAGACTTGGTTCCTCGAGGCTTGGGTGATGACGGGAGGCCGTTTCCTCGCTCTGTCAGCAGGCGGTACGGCTGCTGATTCTTGGCGGGCTGGCGGAGAAATCAGCGACGTTGACTTGATTGAAGAGAGAAGAGAAATCTTTTCTCTTCACTTCTGCAGGCAAACGGATGAAGATGCGGATTTCTCGGCGGTCTCCTTCGGATCCGTTAGAGTGTTCGGTGGAACACAGAGTAATCTCAACTCGTCCAGCGAGATGGAGATTGTATGGCCACAGTTTCAAGTCGGACGTTACTTCCTTGTGCCACGAGGCTGCACCTGAGAGCTGCAATGAGCTGCGTCTACACACGGCGAGCAAAGTTGCTGGAAGCAAATCCAGGAAGCATTTCAGAGGTATTTCTACTCCTGATGATGTCATGGTTTAAGTGCGTTCTGTCGTGTGCCTCATCCAATAGGAGTTGAGAGTTCGATCCTTTTGTGAGCAAGGCTTCATGGGATTTGTAGTCTGTTTTGGACTCCCTTTGTTTGATTTTGGCACGATTTTTATCAGTATAATTTATGACTTGGTATGTGGGGGCCTGAGTTAGGTTTTACGACTGTGTTAGGCCTGCCTTTGTCTTCTATCTGAATACATGAGGCCCAACATTAACTTTTTGATAGTCCACACAGAATCAGACCGTCCCATCGCTCTTAGGTACCAGAACCACTGGGCTGGCTCAATCGCTGTACGACACTTCTGTTACGCCCATCTCGAGTATCACCTCAAATTATTCCTGATCTTCCTTTTTTTCTGATCAGGAAGGCAGTAGGGGTGTCTACGAACCACCACCCCCAGGATGGTCTCGATATGGTGCTCGATGAGGTTTGTACGACACAGAGAGGTAAGAACATGTCTATGAATTCCGCTTGCAACTTGGCCACCTCCGTGAGCTGCGAAGGTGAGAGGTGGTCTCCACACAGGACCGGGGTGAACTGATTGGGTTTGAGAGTAACCTGCGGCCCGAGCTCCGTCTTCTATGGGACTGCCATCGCCAAGGCCACAGGGACCACCTCCCTCCAAGACGTTAGGAGGTTGAGGTGGTAAATTTGACATGCCCTGCCTCTATCCGTTTGTTTAACCTCATAATCGAGATCTCCGACTCACCTTGTGACCTCATAGGGCCCTTGCCACATGGCGAGTAATTTAGAGCTTGAGGTGGGCAGTAATACAAGGACTTTATCTCCTGGTGCAAATTCTCATAATCGTGTTCCCCTATTATAGAGTCACATATTTGTTGTTCTTGAGCTTGGAGCAAATTATTTTGTGTTAACTGTCCCAATGTGTGTAGTTTTGCTCTAAGGTGAAGAAAATACTGAATTTCATTTTTGCTCTGTGAAGGCATCTCCTCCCAAATCTCCCGTATGATGTCAAGCAGGCCACGTGGCCTACACCCATACAGGAGCTCGAAGGGGGAAAACCCAGTGGAGGCTTGCAAGACCTCCCGGACGGCAAATAATAGGGGTTCCAACCACTTATCCCAATCCCTTGCACCCTCATGCACAAACTTACAAATCATGATTTTCAGGGTTTTATTACACCGTTTGATCAAGCCGTCCGTTTGCGGGTGGTACATGCTTGTCCGAATCGATTTAATGTCCAATAATTCATACAGTTTGCATTGTGTACATGCCATAAAAGTAGTGCCTTGATCTGTGAGGATTTCTTTCAGAATCCCCACCCGGGAGATGATTTTGAAGAGTGCCTCCGCAACACCACGTGCTGAGATGTTGCGTAGGGGCACCGCTTCCGGATATTGCGTTGCATAATCCACCAGGACTAATACAAAGTGATATCCACATACTGACCACTCTAATGGCCTAACGAGGTCCTTGCCAATTCTTTCGAAGTGTACCTCGATTAGCGGTAGAGGGCGCAATGGCGCTTTTGGGGTAGCTGGTGGATTCACCAACTGACATAATTGGCATGCCGCACACCACCTGTGAAAGTCTCCGTGAATGCCCGCCCAAAACAAAACGGGCCATTATACGGTTAAGTGTTTTTTCTTGTCCTAAATGGCCAGCCATCGGATTATGGTGAGCCGCCTGGAAGAGAGTTTCCTGATGGCTCTTTGGCACTAATAACTGGGTTGTATTCTCTTTTGTTTGTTTGAGGGACTCATCACGTGACTGCTCTAGATGGAAATCCCCTTCAGGGAACTCCTTCAGGGTGGGTACTCCCTCCCTTGCGTCATTTTGACACAGAGCAGACGTAGACAGCCCTGGCACCGCCTCTCCCACCATAGCGTCTCATGTCACACACCAAGCCATTATTTCACAATATCCATCCACACATATTTCCCTTAATAGATTCTTAAAATCACCCAAAATCAGTGGATGGGTGAAGCAAGAACTAACTGCAGCCTCTACTCTATGCTTTCTCTTCCTGAATAGTATCTCAGTGTTAACCACCAGATAAGTGTGAATATCCCCATGCACACACTGCACCTTCACCCATCTATTTGTGCCCAATGCCCCTTCTTGTACCAAGCATTGATGAATAGAGGTTTGGGAACAGCCAGAATCCACTTAAAGCTTGATATGTATCCCCTTGGATACTCACCAGTATCTGACAGGCCCCAGCTTGATTGGGGGGCCTGTGGAATGTCGGGGACCCGGACCAGGGTGCCCACCTCCATCACTTGACACCGGTACTGGAAACGTCCTGGCTCCCCGCAGCTCCAACAGACCGGCCCAGGCTTTGCTACCACACCTGTGGGGCTGTGTTCGCCAACCTGGGAGGGATAGCGGAAAGAGACAGGGTTAGCAGGGGACACAGGCAAGGGGGAAGACCCCCCTAACTGGGGAAGAGATTTGGACATGGGACCGCCCTGTTTCCTGGGGGCAGGGATGGGATGGAAAGAGGATGGGAGGGGTGGGGTTTGGGGGTAGGAGAGAGAAGAGAGAGAGAGACTCCGGTTTGTGGCTTCCTGGAAATGCCATCATGTAGTCTTCTGCCAGCTGGACTGCATCCTGCAGCGATGCCGGACAGTGAGGAAGCTGGGAGATGAACTGTTCTAGTGCCACCAGGTCTACGATGTCCTGAGCACTGCAGGCCCCCTCAGCCAGAAACCATTTCCGGCAAGCATCTCGGAGCAGCTGTGCGAAGGCAAATGGGCGGCTGTGCCTTCCCAATCTGCTCTGGGCTACAACCTACCCATTGCACGATTGCTCATTTCAGGTCATTGTACACGAGGAGGTTAGTTGCGGGAGTTGTTGGGCTGCTAGTTGTGCTACCCTGGAGAGCAGTGGCAGAAACCGGGCTGCCCACTGGTCAGGCAGCCATCCCCACACCTCGGCCGTATTCTCGAAAAGGTCAAGGTAGTCTTCAGGGTTGTCGGCAGGATCCATTTTTATTAGGGCAACCAGTGGGATGGTCGTGGTTGGCTCCGGGGTCGCAGCAGCAGCCCCCTTGTGGGTGATAAGGCTGCGGAACTCCTGCCAGTCTTCCACTTGGACCTGGAGCAGGAGTTTGAAAATGCTGTTCCTGCTCCAGTCGCAGCTCAACGAGGGCTTGATGCTGGTTCTATTGGATGCTGGCGAGGGTATTGATTACTTCGCCCAGTGGTGAAGACTCCATGACAACATATCTCCTTCCAAGATCCTCCCAGGTGTCGGCACCAGTGTCATACGATTGAAAGTTTGGACACAGGAGGAGTTGGGAAACAATGAAGCAGTTCAGGCAAGTCTTTAATTTTTTCTGCCCTGATGCACGCTGCACAGACTTTGTCTGTGGGCTTTCACTCAAATAACATAAACTCTCAAAACATAAACTCACAATAACATAAACTCTCAATAATAAACTCTTTGAACACGCAAAACACCGCACTCTCGTGTCGCTCTCCCCCTTCTCTGTCATTTTGGGCTGCTTTTAAGGTCTCCCTTCGCTATCACTGTAACAAGAAACAGCTGTTAGAAATAACACCAACCAGTTTGACAAACCACACTACTCCTGCAAACAGACACACGACCACGCCCCATCCTCACAATAACCTTCTTAAATCATCTCGATTCAGTCAGATTTAGTGAATAGAAAGTGTTTGTGAGTATGTCACTGCGTGTGGAACTTGTATCAAGTCCAACAGACATCTTTTCACTACATTATTTTATGTTGCTTTATTAACGCCTATATTGCAAGAAATTGTGTTAACAAATAGGTATAGACTGCTTTTTACACTGTTCGGTGTGTCCCACGCAACAACAAAGGCTTTAACTTCTCTCTCTGGGATGCAGGTAGACCCACGTTATCACTAGCAATCTACCTGGGGAATTTACCCCGCTGTGTCCTGTGGGTCTGTGAAACCTGAATGTCATCTTTTCAAGTGCTGTTGCATTGCAGAAGTGCTGCTTTTGCTGCTTTTGCGTGGGGGTGTGTAGCAGGCAAGTTAAACTCAGGGGTCTTGAGAATTTTTTAAAAAAAGTTTAACTTCTTTTAAAGGTGCAATCAGTAAGTTTTTGCTGATTAAAAAAGTTTTACTCATAAAGACTTTTTAGAAATACATTGTGATGTACACTCACATTAGATGAAGACTCCAGTCATATCAGTAGCTCAATAAAAGCTGTTTAATTTTACATGGAGCGGGTTGCCCCATGATGGGAGCTGCCATGTTGACATTGCATGGGAATCTGTGTCATGCAACTGAACGAGTTACTAACACTAATAATGACAATAAAACTATCTATAATAATATGTTTATGTAAATCAATTCAGCCAATACTGAAAAATAAAAGTACATGTAAACAAAACAAGCAAACCAAACAATATAACAACAACCACAATATACCTACTACAGACCACAATGAGTGCAGAGTGAGGGAATTGATCAGTAGGAGTGTGACCCAACAGACAGTCCAAACAGAATGAGTGCAAGTGGAAAGATAAAATGTCCCTGATAAAAAAAAAAAAATGTCCCTGCTGGAGTGATGAAACAAACTACTATGACCTGCAACTCTAACGGCCCAGATCACGGATCACCATCAAGCACCAAGCGAGAACACATGACAGTCTCAGAAGCCAGAGAGCTTGCAAGTCGTGGCAGTCCTGTCACAGTCCAGTGCGCAACATTGCACAACATTTTTTTTTTACATTTAATCCTATAACGTCCATTATACAGATCTGTGTAGTATGAGATGGAGAAAAACACATAAAAAACAGAACATAAACAAACACCTTGGTGTGAAGCGGCAGCAGTTATTAAAGAAACTTTGTGCATCCATGATGATATTGTATGTGTCAGAATAAAGTCTAAAACCACTGGTACTATTGAGACGAATAAGAGCCATAGCTAAGGGGAGACGAGCTGTGAGGTGCAAGGTGATCATCTGTGTTCTGCGACCGCTATCGGGTCCTTGAATAGCGTACAACATTTGAATAAGGGCTGCCAGTGGAGTTTCTAGTGGCCCCCTAGGGTAAGATGGTGCCTCCCTAGGGAGTTGGTGCCCTACACAGACTGCGTAATGTAATTGTAGTGAGATAGACTGCTGTCTTTTATAATTCCCCTGGTTTTTTCATTTCAGTTATGTTGTGTATAATGGTGACTTTACCTTTTATGCATAATATATTTTAACTTTAATGCGACCTGCATTATACAGTGTGTATAAGAAAAGCACATCTGTCTGTTTTATTGTATCACGGCCCTCAGTATTAGATGGGTTTTGATAGCCTATCAGTGTGCAGTCCTGGGGTACATTAGGGCAGCTACATGCTGCCTAGATGCGCGTCACGGTCTAATGGCCACCTCCTTTCTGGTATCGGACGCTTCCACTCCAAAGGTATGTGTTGTTTATGTTAGATGTTAGGCTAACCACTTGGCTCTGGTACCCAATGCTAATGTTAGTTTTTCTTTATGTGATAGCGGTTGTTTGTGCGAGGGTCATACCAAGATTCACTGGCAGACTTCTGCCTTCCTCCAGTCTGTTTTTGCCTTTGGTGTGTGTGTGTTCGCGGTCATGTTTATGGCTGAAATCGTTATATACAATGGCAATTTTAAAATGTGTGGGTTTAATGTTTTTTTTTTTTTAAATGTATTTATTTTTTAGCTTTTTGTAATTATCTGTCCTTTTTAGGTAAAAAAATAATCTGCTCAGCAGAAGGCACTGCTGTTTTGTTTTGTCTTGTTTTTGTTCTGTTTTTGTATGTTTCCATTTAAAACTCAGTCGCTGGCTCTGAAAGCACTGTTTTGGGACTCACAGAGACAAGTGTCTGTACGTCTTGAGCCAATAAGATTGTCATGAGTTTGGAAACTGTTATTTTGTTCTGATTGAAACCATTTTCATTTTTGTTATTATTTGTTTGAAGTTGATCATAGCAGGGTGATTTGTTATCAGCCTCTCTCTCCCCTGCTCTTCACACTTTTTGTTTTGTGTGGGTTAAAACCCTTGTTTGAGTCCAGAGTTTTTGTCTTGGTTTTGTTAGTTTATTATGATCCTTTTATTTTGTTACGTTTCTCTTGTCTTTTCTCAGGAGCTGAGGACCCCAGTGTAGGGGCCTAGCAGTTCCCCGCTAAATGGTGGTGGTGCCCCTGTCACGTGCTGAGTGCCGTGTATTCACAACTGATTCACCTGTGTGCTTTGTGTGAGTACACCTGTGGATGAAGTGTCTTTTTATAGGGGGATCACTGCACTTGGCTAGCCTACCTGCTTCTGGTAAGTCTCAGCCCTTTGTGTTGCACATGCAAAGATATGCTTGTTTTGTCTTTCTTTTGAGTGTAAAGCCTATTGCGGACCATGCAGCAGATTGCCTGTGCTCATAATTGTAATACAGTTTTAAATGATTGAGTGTCCAGTGCCCTTATGATACATGTATCTTAAAATAAAGAATTATTTTTGTACTGTGGTATCCACGTCTCTTGCCCTTTTGTTTTGGAACCACAAACCTGTGTGCCCTTTCTATTGTTGATTGGGTTAGTATTTCTCTGTTAATTACAGGGTGGCGTAGTCAGCTTTTCTGTTGTTTTTCCCTGAAATATTAGCATCAGCAGCATTCTCCCCCCTCTGCTGGTGCTACAGCTCTATCCTCTACCCCCACTCCGCTACATAAGTATAGGGAGCGGAGGTACTGATTAGCCTACTTCATCACTTTGAGGGCTAAATATTTTTTTATTTATTTGGAGAACAACTCAAAATGGCATGTCTGCATGCTTTACACACAATATGTCATACTTTTTGACCACCTCTCCCTAGTTAGCATATGTTTTTACTCATTTTACCATCAGAGATCTGTTTAACTCCTACCACTTTTACTTTAAAGTCTACCATGGCAGACCCAATACCATAAGCTTCCCATGCTTGTCGCAGAGGACAGGCCTGAAAAAAACAAACAAACAAAAAAAAAAAAACAAAAAAAAAAAAACACTCTGAATGTTTTCTCTTATTGCTATACATTCTCACTTATTTCAGCCTATTGTTGTTTGCTGTAGTGTTTGTGCAGGAACAGCAGTGTGGGTGTCTCCACAAGGGCCGTCGAGTTGTGAAAGCTCTCTTTGCATCTTAATGTCCTTGCTTTCAATAAATGACCAGAGAGAGAGAGAGAGAGCAGCACAGCGGTGCGACTAAAACAAAAAGCATCATTTTGTATTGTGCCAAGGCTTGTCCTCCTTCCAGCTGCAGATTGAGGATCACAGCTCATTGGCTCCCCCTACTGAATAAATACATTTTTGAAAAATCTGAATAAAGACAAGGCAGTGATTTGCTCTTTGTTAAAATAAGGCCAAATATTTCTGTCAGGTCTTTTCTATTGTTTACTCTTTCCCAAGAAAAGATTCAAGAGTGATACGAGAGGCATTTGATTCACCTTTTATCCTTTGTTGGTTTATTTAAAAGGGTCTTGCGGTGTGACAAATACACTTTTAAAAGTATAAATATTTTATGTAGTCTTTTGATTAATATGAGGCCATAAAGCATGTGTAATAATTATAAAAAAATTACATAATGCTGTTTAAACTTTGAATGGAGTATAGGATGTCACACCGCAGGGCTTTCCAAAAACAATTTCATGTTTCATATTTCAACTTCCAATACACAATATAGAATTTCCCACTTGGCTTCAAATTATATTTCTACATTTTAACATTTCTATGCACATCTCAAAGGACAAGCTTAGGGTACACTGAAAGGTTTCTCACAACATTCCCTGTGTAATGTAAATATTGAACGGCGAGGCAAACCTTCATTTGAGGACTTTCACCATCTGACTGTGTGAAGGATTCTCTTTGACAGAGTACATGACGGGGAGGAGACATTAGAGATTACACATCATCAAAGTGATGTTTGCCAGGAGAAATGTGTTTGCCGTTCAAGCAAGGGATATTTTAGAAATGCTGAGGCATATCAAAGAACCAGCACTCTCTCAGTTTTACTCACAGAAAGGCACTGGCTTTAGAAGATTCGAAAATATAATTTTTGCAACTATATCTCTATAAATACCTCCTCATCCCATTATATTACAGAAGGAGGTGAAAATGAGAATTTATCTTATTGATTTTTATTTTAATTACATATTTCATTACAGTTGTGAGACTAATCTAAGTGCTTTAAAGCCCATAGGCATATGCGTATATAACATGTGTCCAAATATTGGAAACAGGGACTGAAGTGCATACTGAGGAGTTGTAAGGAAAGCGAGCAACCTTCTCAGAAAAGCACGTAGGATATTGCTATGAGCCGATGAGCTGAGCTCCAGGCACATGAGAAATATCTGATAATCACTGCTTTCTCTGAAAGCAAGTGAACTTCAGCCAACTTCAGAAAACAGAAAAATAAGTGCAATTACACAGCACTTGAGCTGAGCTTCCCACACAATACGCTTTTGAAAACAAAAGGTTAGTTCTTTCTGTCTTTATCTGAAGGTCTATCTAAAGATGTATCTTCGAGTCAATTATTATTTTATTTTTTTTATGACAAACCCCGCTAGAACATCTTTCAGCACCAACAAAGGGCCATGATTCAACAAGATGGGAAAAATGAAAGTCTCTACAGCGTACACTTCTATTCTATTTGTAGTTATATCACTCAATAGATATTGTCCTGATTCATCTTGTGAAGGTAAGACTAAACTTCTTCAATAAATCTGATAAAACAACTCTGCAAAGCCCAGCCCAGCACAGCTCTAGCTTATTTTATCCTGAAAGAATGCATTCAATTCTTAATAGATTGAATCTTTACTGACCTGATCAATAATGTGTGTTTCTTTTTTTTCTTTTTTTGGGGGGGTTCACAATGCAAAGTAACTGGGATTGTCTAGAGGTCAAACCTGGAGCGATGTGTCTTTATGTGTCATATTTCAATATACACAATGAGTTTTGAGAGCTACGGCAGAGGAGAATATTTTCAGAGAATAACAATTTTGGTAAATGTTTTTTTATTATTATTTACTTGTTTTTAATTATTTTATAAAAAGAAAGAAAACCCTACCAAAAAAAAAAGTCTGTTTCTACAGTTTAAGTGTCTATTCTACTTGTGGTTATTTATTTATTATTTCACTCTATGGTTATTATCTGGATTCAGTTTTTGAAGGTATAACTGAACCTCCAATAAAACAGCTTGTACAAAACACAACACAGTTCTGGCTTATTTTTGCCTGAAAGAATGCATTTAATTCATTGAATTCTGCTCAATAATCAGTCGTGATTTTTGTCTGCACTGCACTAAGTATGTGGAATCATATGGAAGCCCAGGAGTGCCATTTAAAAAGGATGAAGGAATAAATTATCACTCTATTAATATGAAAATAAAAACATGAATAAATAAGTCCATTTATAAATGGACAAATAAAAAGACACATTTAAATGTGTTTATTTAATTCATGTTCATGTTTATTCATGTTTAAAAGTGTCATATTTAACAATACAATTGTGCATTAATAAATCATATTTATTTCATGTTTAAAATGTCATTAAATGTAGCAATAAATGATTACATTAATGAGTCTTTTAAATGCACTTTTAAAAAGGTATTTGCCAATTGCTTTTCTTAATTCATTTGCCAATTGCTTTTCTTTTTCGTTTTCCTTTTCTTTCTCCAATTGAGAATCGAGTTTAAAAAAAAATGCCATTGGACTGTTGACTTTTGGAAGCAACCAATGAACTTTTGACTCAGTTATAAGACACACCCTCTCTCCCAGGTGCCACTCGAAGAGGATGTAAGACGGCCTATCATTGAACAACGGTGCAAGCAGTTTACGTGATATTATTGGATCTGCGAATCCCGTGCATAAGAAACGGATGTGAAACATATCAGAAGTTAATGGTTCTTCACTCTTGCTGTGAAATGCTGAATACGGCCCTACCTGAGCGTGCACAGTGATACGTGTCCAGGAAGGGAGCTGGTAATCATGATGCTGTCAACAGAACCAGCCTCCCGACCCGCACCCCAAACTGAAACACGTGCAGCAACCATCATTTGCCTCACCCTACTTCACCGTTTGAGGTACCGAGCCAATGAAGAATACCGCCAGATCCTGTACTAAAGCAACTGCTTCTCTGCACTGCCTGACCTTACAGCTGTTCACCTGTTTCATTACTGTATGAACGCTCTCTCTGCCATATTTGTGAACAAAGCCCATATACTCTACCTTCTGTGCACTGCACTGTGAAATCATCGACCATAAGCACTGGAGCACGATGTAACTTTGCTAAATTGTTACTTTTCATTTACACAACCAGAAGATCTTTTTTTTTTCTTCCAGTAAAAGTTATGTTAAGTGACATGGTTTCATTTCACACAATTCTAGCAGTGAAGGGGTAAAACACTTGTTACTGTTTTTTTGTTTTTGTTTTTGTTTTTTTTCTCTCACAAAATGTCTGGCCTAAATCTTGGGCATTTTACCTCAAACATCTTTGACAAATTAATTGCCATTATCTGTGTCAATTAAATTTAGCCTATAGCATAATAGATTCAGGTACAATTAAAGTGTAATTGAATTTGAATTTTGAATTATGTTAAATCCATAAGACGCAGACTACAATTGTAAAAGAGGAATGTGATAAAATAATGTTTACATTGTGTATTTACTGTGTGTATAGCTACTGTCAGTCAATATACATCTTGATGAAGATGAGCACAAGAAAAAATTAAGCACAAACTTTATTTGTGACATTATAAACAGATATACACAGCAGGTTAGTGTGGAAAATATACTGTATATGTGACGAGGAGGAGAGCGTGGCTGGGCCGTGATGGAGCACAGCCAGTGCTGAATCAGCTGATCAGCAGGAGAGCGAGATAAGAGGTGGCCGGAGGTGCCGGTTTGAGAGAGAGAGACACACTGCACATTTGTTTATGTTGGTTTTAAGTTTACCTTTAAACTTTATGTTTACTGTTCAGCCGGTTCCCGCCTCCTCCTTGCCCTTTATGTTTTTCAATATATTATATATATATATATATTTTTTCATTTGAAAAAGACACTTCCGTAATACACATAAATACACAAAATTAGTTTAAACACTACAATTTGTTCCACAAATGTGTGCTAGCTTGCCTTCTCTGTATCCCCAGCTGACCGTCATTCTGAGAGTCCGCCTTTTCTCGATCATACACAGGCAAATATTTTAATAAAATAAAATATTTAAAGATGAGCATACAGTGTTTTTAAAATGAATGTGATATAACTGAAAGGGGATGTGCGTTTTCTTCAGTATAAGTACTAGAATGTCCATCGGCTTTCTTCAGCGACTCGAGCTGCTGCCCTTGCTCACCTCTGTCGTATGCTTTCAGTTCGGGGCGTGGGTCAGGAGGCTGGTTTTGTTGACAGCATTACGATTACCAGCTCCAATCCTGGACACGCATCACTGTGCACGCTCAGGTAGGGCCGCGCTCTGCATTTCACAGCAACAGTGGACAAGCCACCATTAACTTCTTTTATGCTTTGCATCTGTTTCTTATGTGCGGGATTCACAGATCCAATAATATCACGTAAACTGCTCGTACCATCGTCCAGGGACAGGCCGTCTTACATCCTCTTCGAATGGCACGTGGGAGAGAGGATGTGTCTTATAAGTGAGTCAAAAGTTCATTGGTTGCTCCCACAAGTCAACAGTCCAATGGCATTTTTTTTTAACTCGATTCTCAATTGGGGAAAGAAAAGGAAAAAGAAAAAAAAAAGCAAAATGAAAAAGAAAAGCCATTGGCAAATGGATGAGGAAAGACAACTGGCAAATTAATTAAGAAAAGCAAATTGCCAAATACCTTTTTAAAATGCAATTTAAAAGACTCATTAATTGCTACATTTAATGAAATTTTAAACATGAAATAAATGATTTATTAATGCACAAATTTATTGTTAAATATAATTCTATCAGGAAGACTTGCAGACTTTTAACACAGATTGAAACATGGTCCAAACAGAGATGAAAGTGAATGAATTATGAAGACATACGATACCAATTTCTGCACTTCAATGGTGCCTGAATGAGTAAAAAAATAAAAAATAAATATGCCATGAAATAGGAATTGCCCCCTGATGACCTGATCATATGAGGAGCAAAATGCATCACGCTGGTAATGAAATTATCTGATGAATTGGGAATGCAGTGCGGAGCCTACCGCTAGGTGTCAGAGGCGCGCCACAACAGTGGTGCTTCCGATGGGAACGTGGAAGTATGTATAGAGTAAAAAAACACTGCGTTTTCCGAAGCGGCATTAATGCTCCCTTGAGGGCGCTCGGGTAGGGAACACTCTCGAGATGTTGAACCGAACGAAATGAGTTAATTATTTCAATAAGGACCCTTTCACAAGACTTTGGTGAAGGCTATATTAAACTGTGATGCCATGCTCCCTCAGAGTGCCCACATGAAGAGTTCTGCCTGAATGATGATCTTAATTCCCTGATGGGAAACACTCGGGCATGCAACAAGGTGAATGACATGCGAGTGAACCTGACCGAGTTACCCTCATGTGATCACGCTGTGAACGCGTGGTTGCCCGCCGTTACTATGAGAGCGAATGCGCTGTTGGCATGAAATATTGCCTTTTGATATTGATGCAGATGTGTTATGATGAACAGATAGCATAGGCAACAGAATGCCTAGACGGATATGATAAGAACTTAGCTTATTTCTGATGAAAATCAGCTGACTCCTTCCGCACCGGGGATTGATGATGCGGTGGCTCGACTGAGGGAAATCTCCTAAATGAATGAGATACAGCTGAAGATCCGGGTTTGCTGATTGTTTACTCTCAATGGGTTTGATGCGGGCAGAAGTTGAGATGAAGAGACAGCGACGTTGGGAAGGGAAGGTGGGCTTCCAGAGATGTTCTGTGCACTAGATCGCCTGTGCCCTGAAGAGGTCGGAACATGTCTATTATGATTCCGAGAGGGCGCGATCCCACTGAGAATCCAGAAATTTGCAGACGTGTGTTGCGCGAGGACTGCTGATTCTGGATAAAAGGTAAGGAGCAGTGAATAAGTCCTTGTCCATAGCTGGATGTTAGCTAGTCGGTGAGTGAAATGGACTCGACGTCAGACAGTGCAATAGAATGATGTTGCCGTGTTAGCACACTGAAACAGCAATGTGATAGATTGTGAGCAGACTAATACAGCATTGGCTTACATGTGATTGGCTAGGAGTTACCTAGCTAATGGTGCGATGATGTACAGCTGCTAGTCTTCCCGCTAGAACTACGCTGCGCTTACACTGACATTTTTAAACATGAATTAAATAAACACATTTAAATGTGTCTTTTTATTTGTCCATTTATAAATTGACTTATTTATTCAAATTAATAGATTGAAAATGTATTCCTTCATTCTTTTTTAATTGGCACTCCTGGGCTTCAGCAGGTATGGATTGACAAATGGAAAAAGAAAAGTCAAACAATAAAGAAAAGCAGTTGGCGAATGAATGAAGAAAAGCAATTGCCATATGCTTTTCAAAATGCAATTAAAATGGTGCATATAAAAATTACTTATATTTAGCAATAAAACAGCACATTAATAAGTACATTTTAAAACATGAATTAAATAAACACACTTAAATGTGTCTATTTATTTGACCATGTATAAACTGGTTTATTTATTCACATTTTTATTTTCAAATTAATAGATTGATAATTTATTCCTTCATTCTTTTTTAAATTGCACTCCTGGACTTCCATAGAATCAAACCAGGAGCAATCCGTGTTTATTCACTATATTTCAATGGACATGTTTCTATTCTACAGTATTTTGCAGTTTTATTTCACTCTATTATCCGTATTCATCTTTGAAGGAAATACTAAACTTCTCCAGCTTCTCAAATAAAACAGATAAAACTCTTGAAAGAATGCTTTGAATTCATGATAGATTGAATCTTTCCTTTTCTACCCAATGATCTGTCATGGTTTTTGTTCACACTGCACAAAATAGGTAGGATTGTCATGGATATAAAAAATGACTTAATTTGACATGACATGTTTGAGGCCATATTTCATGAACCAGAAGTGACAAAATTCTTTGGCCATATAGATTCCTTATAAAGACCTTATTCACAGCAGCGCCACCATCTTTGATTTTTGAAGGAAATGACAACCAGACTGTGGGGGATAGACGTACAGTCTTCAGTGTACAAATGTTTAAAGTGTTTTTGGATCATTTCGGTGATGAAATATTAAAAAAAAATATATATATTTCAGTAGAAAAAAATCTCTAGACAACATGAGTTATGGAAAATTAGATGTGGTCTAGCCTTTTAATAGCTTTATACAGTGCATTTAATTGAAAAAGAGACTTTATTTTCACCATTTTGTATTTTTTAAAGCTAATGTGTGTTTTTATTTTTTGAGTGTTAAAATATTTACCTATCTGTCACTCACTTGACGTTGTGTTGATGTAGTGACACTAGGGGTCACACTTGGGAGCCCGAGACACCTCTGGTCTTTGATAAAAGGCCAATGAAAATTGGCGAGTGGTATTTGCATGCCACTCCCCTGGACATACGGGTATAAAAGGAGCTGATATGCAACCACTCATTCAGATTTTCTCTTCGGAGCCGAACAGTCATGCTCATTGAGCTGAATTCTCACGACTGTTCATTCACCTCTGCTGGATCTGACGGCGCATTTTAGCGGCTTCTCCCTCCTCTGCACTGGCGCACTGCAGAGAACGCCCTTGGGCGCTTCGGCAGAAAAAAGAGAGTATATTTTCCTGAAAGAGTATATTTCTCTAAAAAAGTGGCACACACGGTATGTCTTTTTAAAGACGCGTCTTTTTAAAGATGCCTTTCCAATTGTGTGTTATTCCTGGTTGCGGTCGTTACCTCTCAACTTCAGATGGTCACGATCGCTGTCTTTCGTGTCTGGGCGCGACCCACACGGAGGCAGCATTCGTGGATGGTTCATGTTCTCACTGCGAGAAAATGACCATGGCAATGTTGCGGTCGTGGCTTGCTTTTGTAAGAAAGCAAGCCACCCCAGCGGCTCCCCGCCTCGGTCTTTCTCCCTATGGGTTTGAGGCCAGCGCGGCTAGCACTGGGGGCGATTTGGGGACCCCAATGGGACCGCCTCCGCCGGGTATCCCCCCGCGGACCTCCCATTCCCCAGCATGCTCGTCTGCCCCGATTGGGCTTCCGGATGAGTCTGCCGGCTCGTCTCACGGCGAGTTCGACCCCTTGTTCAGAGCCCACGAAACTGATGAGCTCTCGAGCGCAGCATCAGAGAGCGGGCTTGTCCAGTTGGACGCAGAAGCCTCAGCTGGGCTCCCCCCTTCGGGGACGATTGCCCAGTCACAGGCTGATGCAGACATGACGGACATGCTTTCCCGGGTGGCCACGAGCGTCGGGCTAGAGTGGAACCCTCTGCTCTACCCTGAACCCTCGTGGCTCGATGATTGGTTCCTGGGCTCGTGGCACCGCTCAAAGCAGCCATGCCCCGCTCCAGTGCTTTTCTTCCCGGAAGTGCACGAGGAGCTGACAAAATCGTGGGAGGCACCTTTTACTGCCCGGTCCCGATTTCTCAGTTCCCCCGCCCTCACTACCCTCGATGGCAGGGTGGCCAAGACCTATATGGCGATTCCCCCGGTGGATAAGGCGCTCGCGGTGCACCTATGCCCGCAGAGTGCCACCACCTGGCGCGGACGCCCAAAGCTCCCGTCCAAGCCCTGTAGGTTCACGTCATCCCTGACGGCCAAAGCCTACAGTGCTGCTGGACAAGCCACCTCTGCCCTGCACGCCATGGCTCTCCTGCAGGTCCACCAAGCCAAGGCGCTAAAAGAACTGTATGAGGGTAGTTCCCGCCCCAGATCTGATGCAGGAACTGCGCTCTCCGAGTGACGAAGGTCACAGCGAGGTCTCTCGGGTGGACAATGTCCACATTAGTGGTCCAGGAGTGCCACCTTTGGCTCAACCTGGTCGAGATGGGTGAGGCCGACAAGACATGGTTCCTTGCTGCCCCAATCTCCCAGACTGGGCTATTCGGCGACACCGTCGAGGACTTTGCCCAGCAGTTCTCGATGGTGAAGCAGCAGACGGAGGCTATCCGGCATATCCTGCCCCGGCGTGGCTCAAGATCCCGCACCCCATCTGCTCGTCACCAAGGGTGTCCCCCTGCGGTGACTGCACCGGCACTGGCTCCGCCACAGCCCGCTCCTTTGGCCCGGCCCGGTGTGGAGCCCACCGCAGGAAGCAGACACCACCCATCTCACACCCGGCTGCCAAGAACTCACGAAGGTCATCAAAGCGCCCCTGAGATGGGCGACCCAGAGTCGACGAAACCCATTGCATTGGAGCTGGTAGTAAGACCACTCCATCCCCCGGAGGGCCAGGTGAAGAATCTTTTGTTGCCTTTTCATTTGATTTCGCCACATGCCCAAGGGGCTGCGGTACCCAACAGTTCAGCAAAAGAGTGGTTTCCTCCTTCCCTGGGTCACATACCCAGTGTGCACGGTCGTCATCACGACCACCGTCCACCTTTTTTCCCTTGCAGGATTGGCGCTCCAGCAGCGGTCTCCCTGCCCCTGCGCGTCCAGCTGTGGCACACATCAGCCCCCTATGTGACAGTCTCCACGGGTTGCGAGGACAGGCCTCTTCCTCCCCTGTCCCAGGCTGTTCCGGGGGTGGTCACAAGGAGCCAAGTAAGTGCTTCAATGTCCCTAGACTCAGCACGGCCACGACACAGTGTGGCACCTCGAGCTCCGCCCCGCCTCAAGGCCCCACCTGGTAGCATATGTCAGCTGCCAAGGCGGTCTGTGCTCTCATTGTATGTCACAACTCGCCCGCCGTCTCCTCCTCTGGAGTCAGCAGCACTTCAAGTCACCTAAACGGTCTACCACCCGCGGAGGTAGACACGATCACTCAGGCTAGGGCCCCCTCTACGAGGCGCCTGTATGCCTTTAAGTGGCGTCTGTTTGCTAAGTGGTGTTCTTCCCGACGGGAAGACCCCCAGAGATGCGCAGTCGGATCGGTGCTTTCCTTCCTGCAGGAGAGGTTGGAAGGGAGGCTGTCCCCTTCCACCTTGAAGGTGTACGTTGCCGCCATAGCAGCACACCACGATGCAGTCGACGCTAAGTCCTTAGGGAAGCACAACCTGATCATCAGGTTCCTGAGAGGTGCCAGGAGGCTGAACCCCTCCAGACCGTGACTCGTTCCCTCATGGGACCACTCTGTAGTTCTTCAGGGTCTACAGAGAGCCCCCTTTGAGCCTTTGCAGTCAGCTGAGCTTAAGGCACTCTCCTTGAAGACTGCCCTCCTGACTGCGCTCACTTCCATCAAGAGAGTAGGAGACCTGAAAGCGTTCTCTGTCAGCGAAACGTGCCTGGAGTTCGATCCGGGCTACTCTCACATGATCTTGAGACCCCGACCAGGCTACGTGCCCAAGGTTCCCACGACCCCTTTCAGGAACCAGGTGGTGAACCTGCGAGTGCTGCCCCAGGAGGAGGCAGACCCAGCCCTGTCGTTGCTGTGTCCGTTGCGTGCTTTACGCATCTATTTGGATCGCATGCAGAACTTTAGGATCTCTGAGCAGCTCTTTGTCTGCTTTGGTGCACAGCGGAAAGGAAGCACTGTCTCCAAGCAGAGGATCGCCCACTGGCTCATTGACGCCATAGCTATGGCATATCACGCCCAGGACGTGCCGCCCCCGGTAGGGCTACGAGCCCATTCTACCAGGGGTGTAGCGGCCTCCTGGACCCTGGCCAGAGGTGCCTCTCTAACAGACATTTGCAGAGCAGCGGGCTGGGCAACACCCAACACCTTTGCAAGGTTCTACAACCTCCGGGTGGAACTGGTTTCGTCCCAGGTAGTGGCACGCAATACATGCGGATAAGCCCGGAATAGCCGGCCGGGTGTATCGCTTGCACATAGCGCCTTTCACCTCCTCTGAGCTGAAGACATGCGCCATTAATGCGCTGGCTATGAGGCACACAGTTGTCCTGGTTACTTGCGTAACCTCCGTTCCCTGATGGAGGGAACGAGACTTTATGTCCCTCCTGCCACAATGCTGAACTACCCGCTGAAATGGCCGGACCTTGTCTCAGCTCCTCAGCATAAAACCTGAATGAGTGGTTGCATACCAGCTCCTTTTATACCCATATGTCTGGGGGAGTGGCATGCAAATACCACTCGCCAATTTTCACTGGCCTTTTATCAAAGACCAGAGGTGTCTCGGGCTCCCAAGAGTGACCCCATGTGTCACTACATCGACACAACTTCTCGTTCCCTCCATCAGGGAACGAAGGTTATGCAAGTAACCAGGACGTTATCCTATCCAAGCTTAATATGCTGAGACAACTACAGTATATGTAAATCATTTGCTAGCTGATTTCCCTGAAAAATTTAAACTTTGTGCCCTTGTGGGGCTTTCAAACATTGCTCTCTTTGTTTTAGCGGCCTGGGCAGCCCAACATAGCAACACAGGCACAGGTTTGTCTGCTTGAAAACAAAGTTTATTTTTGCAGATCCATTTAGTGATGCTAGTGACACATACTTTTACAAACTATTATTATTCAAAGTCATTATTCAGTGAAAATCTTGATGTCCGTTGCACATTGCGTTGTTTAGCACTGCAGCAAAATAAATGTAATTAATGTACATAAATCAACATTTGTTAATAACAATTAAAGAGAACAATTATTACTTTGTTTATTTAGGAAAAGAATGCTGACAAATTATAATGAGAAATATGCTTCTGCAAAATACAGAACTGTTATGGTTAAGCATTAATCAGATTGAATGTGCAATTGTCTGTCATGATTTTTGTCCACACTGCAAAAAGTATGTGAGATGTTTTGCATTCGTGTCAAATCGAGTGAGAGTGTATCAGCTCTCACTTGCAATTTTTCTTTCTAAGAGGCTGACCTCAAAACATATGCTTGCTCTCTGAAGATGGAGAAAGTGGTAACATAATGACCTTGAGAGTGTGCTGTCCTCATCTCAGTTTCCTGTCACTTTAGGTTAATGTCACACAGGTTCTTGACCTTGCCTTTTGAAAATGAGTATTGATTCAGTGAGATCTGCACAGCAAGGCAGAGGACTTGCCATAATGTTCCTGTTCTAGGGAACTATAATGCACATTTAGCAAACACTGACAAAATGTTTTTTTTTTTTTGTTTTGTTTGTTTGTTTTTTTCTCCTGGCTACGTTTACACAATCGGGGATGAATTTCCTAAACATTTTTAAAAACTCATCTTTTGTGTGCAGTATTTCAGTGCAAAAATCAGCATCTTATTCACTTACTGTACCACAGCAATCCAGGTAAATGTGCCAAAATAGCTTTTTAGCTGAACTTGATTTAAATCGTGGACAGTAGTTCCACATGTTTGAAATGAGTATTCTTTACTTAAATGTATTATGTAATCTAAACACAAACTCTTTGTGTAGAAAGAACCTAGTTGAATTGGGTAAACCTAACAAAATTAGACATGTCAGTGTAACTCAAATAAATCTCCATTATTTCTTTATCTACTAACAAGTGAAAGTGAATGTTAGCATGCTAAATACATGCTGGATGGAAGCACTATAGAGTGTAGTTTAGTATGTATGCTATGGTTAGCACAGCATTTGCTCAACGAAGCAAGCAATCATTTACCTGTCATCATCGTTCGCTCAAGCTCCACTCTTCAGCATAATGTCCATCCTCAAAACTCCAACATAAGAGAAACTCTTCTAAATCTCAACATAACAAAACATTAAATACAAACAAGTATCCTCCTTTATATTCATCTTGCTCAAAAACACATAAAAAACACTTCATTTTAACATTTACTCTTCCTATCAAATCCCATGGAAAGCATGGAAATCCCCTGCCCAATTTCATCAATGCTACATTAACACCACAGAAAGTATTCATGTAGTCCCAACTCAACTGGATTAAGTAAACTTCCATTTTATACATTTAAATGAATTTAACGCAATATAATCAAATTGTGACAAAATGTTCTAGAATTGTGTTGATTTGGTTCATTTTAATTAATAAAATTGAACAAGCAGCAAAAATACTGAGTGCACTGTGAGCATTTAAATTAAGTAATGGTCATGTTTTCATCACAAACAAGATTCCTTTATAAATAAGGCTCATTATAGAATGTGCCTTATTCACAAACCTATTTGCTTGCCGCAATAAACATTAAATGGAGCTGAATTTTATAATGAGATGAGTTTGCGTAATTTTTTTATTTTTTATTTCATGACAGAATAAATTCCTTAAATTATGATCAAATGATGGAAAATAGAGATCTAACTGGCCATTTATCCAAGCACATGGTGTAAACAAGCACACTTTCTGCATTTTAAAGAGCCAGTTCAGGAGTAGACCAATGCTGTGCATTCCCAGTAGAGTAAAGTTTAATATACTATAAAGACTTAAGCAAATATTAAAGATGGTGTCCTCTATAACAGCATAACTCACAAGATGTTATTTAATGAACAAGTCCAAACAAGGCACACGTTCATGCATCAAAAATAGACCAAAAATAAAATGATCTTTGTGTGAACATAACCATATTTAGAACTAAAACAGGATTGACAACCATATTCTGCTGCTGTGTGTAGCCCCTTTGTACAACAGTAGAGAAAATGAGAGCGGAGAGGAGAATGGTCTAATTTACCCACATTGCCTCTGTGATGAGGGTCCATCCATTATACCAGCACACACATAGAGTCCTAAGAGGATCTTCACGTAATTACGGTGGGTACGCAAGATTAAATTGGGCCTGTGTCCAGCTCTGAGCAAAACACCACAGAGAATCATTTTCAGTCAAAAATTTCAAGCCAGCTGATAATTCATTCAGCACACAATGCTCGGCGCAGAAGGGTTATTTGCCTTAAATTTTCCATTTACATTTTCATCGGATTACACATGTTAACCCGGTAACCCCAACCTGATTTATTTTTCCTTGTAACTCTCCATAATGTCACAAAAGGATAGTTCAGGAAATATGTGGAATTTTCTTTGTTCTCTTGTGCATCATTTCTGTCTCATATTAGCTGTGGAAAAGGATCTTAGTTAGTTGAATTGAATTAGGTGGGTCTCATAGCTGTATTTCCTCCCTGGATTGGATGTTTTCCATTACATCTGCAGTGCATCCATCCAAACATTCTTGTTTGTCAGGCTATTTATGCCTTGTTCTACTCTGAAACCCCTCCTACCCTCATGTCAGTAATCCCAACTTTTCACTTACACTGATCCCTATTCTCTGCAAACAGGATTATTTGGATTTGGTGGGGTGTATTGAGGGTGTTGTTGGGGAGGAGGGTGATAAAGTGAGCAAAGAGAAAAAGCCAACAAACATGCTAGCTGAGACTGCTTTAAAGGGATAGTTCGCCCCAAAATTCTAATTCTGTCATCATTTGCTCACCAGCCTCATGTTATTCCAAACCTCTACGATCTTCTCATTCATGTTCATGTACAATGAAATTTGGTATATCAAGGCATGCCAGGTTTGATGCAAGTTTGTTCACAGGTTCTTGCATGCGATAGTTATTGACGTCAAACTTGGCACAATGTGTCTTGCACCATTTTTGAATGTATGAAAGTGCAAATGAGATATGAAAGCTACAGAAGAGGAGGAGACAACTGTCAGCGATAATGATATAGATTTCCGTCAGTTCCTCACAAAATACTATCATATTGCTTCAAAAGACTTGGAATGTAGAACACAGATCATATAGACTACTTTTGTCATTTTTGGAACTCGACAGTCCCCATTAACTTACATTGTATGGAAAATTCAAATTCAATTTATTTACAAAGTACTTTAAAAACAACAGATCATACCAAAGTGCTGTAGAATTAAAATAATCTGGAAGATAATTTACACAAGAATAAAAATAAAAAGCAAGGAAATGTAATAAACATATAAATAACACAAAAGATAAACACACAATTGAAAAGAGCTGTTTTGATATTCTGCCTTACATCTCCTTTTGTGTTCTAGAGAAGAAAATCATATGGGTTTGAAATAGGGATGCATCGAGGTGTGCTGCTATGGCGGCAACGTACACCTCAAGGTGGAAGGGGACAGCCGCCATTCCAACCTCTCCTGCAGGAAGGAAAGCACTGATCCGACTGCGCATCTCTGGGGGTCTTCCCGTCGGGAAGAACACCACTTAGCGAACAGACGCCACTTAAAGGCATACAGGCGCCTCGTAGAGGGGGCCCTAGCCTGAGTGATCGTGTCTACCACCGCAGGTGTTAGACCGCTTAAGTCTTCTGCGTCCCGTCCAGGGGCCAGACATGGAGATTCCAGAGGTCTGGGCGCGGGTGCCAGATGGTGCCCCGTCCCTGAGAACCGGGGGATGGAGAGGTCTGCTTACCAGCTCCAGAGCAGCGGGTTTTGTCATCCCTGGGTCGCCCATCTCAAGGGCACTTTGAAGCCTTTCACGAGTTCTTGGTGGCCGCGAGACGGGTGGCGTCTGCTTCCTGCGGTGGGCTCTACGCCAGGGCTGGGCCAAAGGGGCGGGCTGCGGCGGAGCCGGTGCAGTCACTGCAGGGGGACGCCCTTGGCGACGAGCAGACTGGGTGCGGGATCTTGAGCCGCACCGGGGCAGAATATGCTGGATAGCCTCCGTCTGCTGCTCCAACGTCGAGAACTGCTGAGCAAAGCATGTCGTCATCTCCGCATCAGCCTGTGACCGGGCTACCGCACCCGAAGGGAGGAGCACAGCTGAGGCTTCCACGACCGACTGGACGAGCCCGCTCTCTGATGCTGCGCTCGAGAGCTCATCACTTTTGCGGGCTCCGAAGAAGAGGTTGAACTCGCGGGGGGATACCTGGCGGAGGCGGTCCCATTGGGGTCCCCAAATCACCCCCAGTGCTAGCCGCGCTGGCCTCATACCCGTGGGTAAAAGGACCGAGGCGGGGAGCCTCTTACGAAGGCAAGCCGTGACCGCATCGTTGCCATGGACATGTCCTCGCAATGAGTACATGACCACCCACCAATGCTGTCTCCACGTGAGCAGTGCCCAGACATGAAAGACAGTGATCATGACCATCAGAAGGTGAGAGATAACGAGCGCAACCAGGAATAACACACAAAGGAAAGGCATCTTTAAAAAGACGCGTCTTTAAAAAGACATTCCATGTGTGCCGCTCTTTTAGAGAAATATGCTCTTTTAGAGAAATATACTCTTATTTCTGCCGAAGTGCCCAGGGGCATTATCTGCAGTACACCAGTGCAGAGGAAGGAGAAGCCGCTGAAATGCGCCGTCAGATCCAGCAGAGGTGAATGAACAGTCATGGGAATTCAGCTCAGTGAGTATGACAGTTCAGCTCCGAAGAGCAAATCTGAATGAGTGGTTGCATACCAGCTCCTTTTATACCCGTATGTCCGGGGGAGTGGCATGCAAATACCACTCGCCAATTTTCACTGGCCTTTTATCAAAGACCAGAGGTGTTTCAGGCTCCCAAGAGTGACCCCTAGTGTCACTACATCGACACAGCGTCGAGTGAGTGACAGATAGGGAACTATTGATTATATCTAAATATTTTCAATGATTTCAAAGGTGGGATGAAAGAATCTTGTTCTAAGCATCCAAGTATGACTTAAAAGAGTACTGCAGCTAAATACACACACACTACTTTGATTAAAAGCATGTATGCAAGCCCTTTAGAGATCTTTGTCCCCTATACAACTAGTTTTACATGACTTACTGCAGCCACAGTACACAGTAGGAGTCATATCACAGTAAAAATTCATATTTGCTAGTTGGCATGTTCTTAGAAGATTCTATGAAAGCCTAGTCCTAAAGTAAAGAACAGTCTCTGTTTTATTATATTGCCTTGCTTTGAGCAAAGACAAGGGATTGAAACCATCACATTTCTCTGTTTTAGTCTGTCAGTACAGACAAGAAAACATAACGAGTTAGTTCACCCAAATATAAAAATTCTGTCATCACTTAACCTCAAGACATTTCAAACTAGGGATGCTCCGATACCACTTATCGGCCAATAGTGATACCAATCCTGAACCGATACCAGTGTTATTGTTTTTGCATAATCAGTTTAGAATATCTTTACCTCACTGTGTGGAACTAATTTGGGGTACACGTTTATATATAAAGAAACACAACCCTTAACTACACATTATTTCAGTGTAGATGTTTAGCCTATTAAGAATTGTTTTATTGTGAAGTAGTCTTTTTGATAATGTTGCAGCAAAAATTAACAGTAATTCCAGAATAAGTCTACAGTAGAAAAGAAGCCAGCTTTCTTTGCAAACATTTTTCAACTTGTATCTGGAGGATTCAGATCTCTCTTTTATTTTCAGTTTAGCTGTAAGATATCAGTCCACTTTTCATTAACAGTTATTTTTTGGAACCCACTCAACTTAAATATTTGTATAATTTGTAAACAAACAAATAAATAAATAAATAAATAAATAATAATAATAAATTAAAGCTGCAAGCAGCGATGTGGATTCCTCTTCAAAACTGCAAATTATGTAAAAATGGACATGGTAGAGACATGTACTTCACACATGTACACAACATTTCATTAATTTGTTATTAAACATTGCAAGAGTCTTCATATGAACTGGTGATTGAATCAAAGTATAGGTTTTATGACTAGCGAATTTGTAAAGCATTATTTTAGCGTTAGCGATAAATAATAGTAAACTGTAATTCTGTCATCTTGTGACATATCAAGGTGAAATTTTGCACAGTACTTCAGAGTGATGTCATCTTGAAGCCTGTTAGGTTGGAAAAAACATTAGTAAAAATGGCATTAGATTTTTTGGACATATGGATATTGAGACAATGTGGACATTTACATAAATGCGCACCTTTCAGCCATTTTGTATTGTATTCATTTTTGCTAAATAACAATTTGAAAGACATGTATCCTACACATACATACCGAGTTTCAAGTCAGTTGGAAAATCTTTATGGGTTCTAGAGGCTTTTTTGTTCCTCATGAGCAATGAGGCACATATACCAGGTTTCAGAAATGTTGGACTTATGGTGTGGAAATGGCATCACTTTGAAAATGGACAAATTGGGGCATGGCCTGTAGCGCCACCTATAGGCTCACGTGGGCCATTTTTGGTGTGGTAGTTACTCGTGGCCTGTAATATCAATGTGCCAAATTTAAAAACATTTTACCAAGAAGATCTTGAATTATTGGGCAATTTAGAGCTACAGGAATAATGATAATAATAAGAACGAGGGACTTGGGATCTCTGGGTCCGTCGTCATATCCTTACTGGCCCCTTACTATTGATAGGGCACTCCACTGATTCCCTGCAATTCAGGATCAGCCTGATGAGAGGGCTGCTTGAGGAGCACAGTTCAGGGGCCGTCCTGCCTCAGACAGCCAGGCATTTCCCCTCTGAAGTTCCTCAAACTACATCCCAGGGTAGCAGGACTAGTTGGCACTGCAAGGTCCGGCTCCAGCACACTGAAGACAAAGAAGAGGCACTTTGTGTGTTACTCCATGCTTTGAGGAGTACCACACACTCAAACATTATTGAACCTATAAAAGGTTGTTTAAATGTTCTTTATAGTTAATATGTTATGTTATTTCATACTGCTTAGTAAATATTATTATATGTATATTGTTTTTTTGTTGTTTTTTTAATGAAATTTATAAGTAGTTCTTAAAATACTATGGTGTATGAAATGTGTGTCTTTTGTTTAACCATAACTGTAATAAAACGAACATTTCATCATTTTTCAATATGCCATTTATTATGCCTCTTGATGAAGCAGAGCCAAGTAACATAGTACTTCACATCGTGCAGACTCAGGACATTTACAACTTACAAGTGAATAATTCTCCTTTCAGTATGTTTTTGTTCCTCTGCATGGATGAATCAGTGACAAAGTGGAAGGACAGGCTGGCATTTCATCAGTTTACACCTGCAAAAAGAAACCGATTTCACATTATTTTTTTGTGTGTGTGACATGCACACTGAGTATTTGCAAGACATGATTGTTTATATCAGATCCACCACAGACATTCAACATTATGAGGGGCTTGGGATCTCTATGTCTGATGTAATGATCTTACCGCCGCCTTATGTGAGGAAGCATATTAGTTTCCTATCTGTCACTCACTCGACGTTGTGTCGATGTAGTGACACTAGGGGTCACTCTTGGGAGCCCGAGACACCTCTGGTCTTTGATAAAAGGCCAATGAAAATTGGTGAGTGGTATTTGTATGCCACTCCCCCGGACATACAGGTATAAAAGGAGCTGGTATGCAACCACTCATTCAAATTTTCTCTTTGGAGCTGAATGGTCATGCTCACTGAGCTGAATACTGCTGTTCACTCACCTCTGCTGGATCTGACGGCGCATTTCAGCGGCTTCTCCCCCCTCTACACTGGTGCACTGCAGAGAAAGCCCCTGGGCGCTTTGGCAGAAATAAAAGAGTATATTTCTCTAAAAGAGTATATTTCTCTAAAAGAGCGGCACACACGGAACGTCTTTCTAAAGATGCTTTTCCGATTGTGTGTTATTCCTGGTTGCGCTCGTTATCTCTCGTATTCTGACAGTCACGATCACTGTCTTTCGTGTCTGGGCACTGCTCACGCGGAGACGGCGTTGGTGGATGGTCATGTTCTCATTGTGAGGATATGTCCATGGCAATGTTACGGACGCGGCTCGCCTTCGATAGAAAGAAAGCCATCCCAGAGGCTCCCCGCCTCGGTCCTTTTACCCACGGGTATGAGGCCAGCGCTGCTAGCACTGGGGATGATTTGGGGACCCCAATTGGACCGCCTCCGCCGGGTATCCCCCCGCGGACCTCCCATTCCCCAGCACGCTCGTCTGCCCTGATCGGGCTTCCGGATGTGTCCGCCGGCTCGTCTCACGGCGAGTTCGACCTCTTATTCAGAGCCCGCGAAAGTGATGAGCTCTCGAGCGCAGCATCGGAGAGCGGACTCATCCAGACAGAAGCCTCAGCTGGGCTTCTCCCTTCGGGGATGATTGCCCAGTCACAGGCTGACGCGGAGATGACGACATGCTTTCCCGGGCAGCCGCGAGCGTTGGCTAGAGTGGAACCCTCTGCTCTTCCCTGAACCCTCGCGGCTTGGTGATTGGTTCCTGGGCTCGCGGCGCTGCTCAAAGCCATGCCCCGCCCCGTTCCTTTCTTCCCGGAAGTGCATGAAGAGCTGACAAGGTCGACGGTGGGGCGGCCAAGGTCTATTCGGCAATCCCCCAGTGGATAAAGGCGCTCGCGGTGCACCTATGCCCGCAGAGCGCCGCCACCTGGCGCGGGTGCCCAAAGCCCCCATCCAAGGCCTGTAGGTTTACGTCGTCTCTGACAGCCAAGGCCTACGGTGCAGCTGGACAAGCCGCCTCCACTCTGCACGCCATGGCTCTCCTGCAAGTCCACCAAGGCGCTAAAGGAACTGCACGAGGATAGTTCCGCCCCGGGATTAATGCAGGAACTGCACTTGGCGACCGAACTCACTCTCCGAGAGACGGAGTTCACGGCGCAGTCTCTCGGGCAGACGATGGCCACACTAGTTCGCCGGGCGTCCGCCCAGGTTCAGCGGTGTCCACTTCACCTTGGTGAAGCACGAAAACGCTGCTACCTTGCGCGGAGATCGCTACCCTCCTACGGAAGCGTGCGATAGAACCTGTCCCTCCAGCCGAGATGAAGGGGTTTTTCAGCCCCTACTTCATCGTACCGAAAAAAGGCGGTGGGTTGCAGCCAATCTTGGACCTGTGAGTACTGAACTAGGCTTTACACAGACTCCCGTTCAAGATGCTGACGCAAAAATGCATTCTGGCGAGCGTCCGGCATCAAGATTGGTTTGCGGCGGTAGACCTGAAGGATGCATACTTCCACATCTCGATCCTTCCTCGACACAGACTCTTCCTGTGGTTTGCGTCCGAGAGTCAGGCGTATCAGTACAAAGTCCTCCCTTTCGGCCTGTCCCTGTCTCCTTGCGTCTTTACGAAGGTCGCAGAGGCTGCCCTTGCCCCGTTAAGGGAGGTGGGCCTTCGCATTCTCAACTATCTCGATGACTGGCTAATCCTAGCTCATTCTCGAGACATGTTGTGCGCACACAGGGACCTGGTGCTCTCACACCTCAGCCGACTAGGGCTTCGGGTCAACTGGGAAAATAGCAAGCTCCTCCCGGTTCAGAGCATCTCTTTTCTCGGTTTGGAGTTGGATTCAGTCTCCTTGACAGCGCGCCTTACGAACGAGTGCGCCCAGTCGGTACTGGCCTGTTGAAGACGTTCAAACAGAAAACAGCGGTTCCACTGAAACTTTTATAGAGGCTCCTGGGGCATATGGCATCCTCGGCTGTGGCCACCCCGCTCGGGTTGATGCATATGAGGCCGCTTCAGCACTGGCTCCAGACTCGAGTCCCGAGATGGGCATGGCAACACGGGACATGTCACATGGTCATCACGCCAGTCTGTCACCGTCTTTTCAGCCCTTGGACCGACCTCTCGTTTCTACGGGCAGGCTTTCCTCTAGAACTGGTCTCCAGGCGCCTAGTGGTCATGACAGATGCCTCCAAAACGGGCTGGGGCGCTGTTTGCAATGGACACGCAGCCGCCGGCCTCTGGACGGGTCCGCGACTGCATTGGCACATCAACTGCCTCGAGTTGTTGGTAATTCTGCTCGCCCTGCGGAGGTTTCGGCCGTTGATCCAGGGCAAGCACGTGTTAGTTCAGACAGACAACACGACAACGGTAGCATATGTCAACTGCCCAGGCGGTCTTCACTCTCATTGTATGTCACAACTTGGGCTGGGCAACACCCAACACCTGTGCAAGGTTCTACAACCTCCGGGTGGAACCGGTTTCGTCCCAGGTAGTGGCATGCAACACAAGCGGATAAGCCCGGGATAGCTGGCCGGGTGTATCGCTTGCACATAACGCCTTCCACCTCCCTTGGAACTGAAGACATGCGCCATTAATTCCCAGTAGTGTTCACAAACTTTGTTCCCTGGTTGACTTCCTCCGAGCCCTGTGGCAGTCGAGTTTTCGGAGAGGTTTGCTGCCGGCCCAGTACACGCGCTAACTAAGAGCCCTGTTCTGGGGTAGGTGCTCCGCATGTGGCGGTTCCCTGTAAGGCTAACCCCATGCGATTATATATCTTCCGCTAATTCGTTTCCCTGTTGGCAAATTGCGTCTTCCTTGGGCAGAGCCCCTCTGCCCCAGTCTCCATGTTTGTAGTAACTCCTCCCCCATTGGGCAGGATCTACCTTGAAGACTCTCCACATGGTTGGAAAGACCATGTGACATATTCTTCCACTTAAATACCCCCCCCCTCTTTGGGCGAGGTGTGGTCTCCGCTGTGTCTTCCCCTTGGGAGGGACACCCCCCGACTAGACCTGGCGGCCCAGTCGGATAATCCCCCTTCTTTTTTAGGGAGTGGAAAAAAAGAAGGGGAAAAGAGGCCACGACTGGGTTAAACCTGTCTCTATCTTTTGGGTAGTTGACTCGTCCCCAAAAAGGGCCGTTCGACACTCATAACTATGTTGGGGGAGGTTACGTGTTGACCTGGTGTGCTGGCTATAAGGCACACTGTAGTCTTATATTTCAATTGTTATGTATTGTAAATTGTGTATTTTGTCCTTGTAATTGGTTTATAATCTATGAAATGTGTGCATTGTGGGCTTATGTTTACCACAAATGCAATGTAATTGAATGTTATGAATGCTATTTAGTAACTGTTATGGTTATGTTGCTTTTATTTGTTAAAATATTTATATTGTTATTCATTATATTGATATTTATAAAAAAAATTGTTTTTATTATCTATAAACAAATGCATATAAAAAGCATAGATCAATAGATAAAATTAAATAAAATCTCATTTTAAGAATAATGGTAATACGGAACTTATCTCTTGTCTCTCACAGAGCAAAGATACATGTTTTTTGACATCATGTGGCTATTTCTCTATATTCCCTATATACTCTAGTAACACATTTGAGCATCTAATGGTAATGGAAGGAAACGGTGTGACTATACTGCATTACAAAAGTCAAAAATAGTAACTATGCCAACACAGAAACAAAAACAAAAATGGCTTCAAACTTTATTTTAATTGTCCAGCCAATTGTCATACTCTGTTTGTTGGAATATGAGCATAGTTGAGCGAAACCCATCTGACACGAGACAGATCATAATCCAAGAGACCCGATTTCAGTCATAACTCAATTTTGTAAAATGTGTATTTTGCCTTTGCATTAGAGTTTATTGCTGATGAATTACATATCATGCTACTTTCAATTGCAACCCATTCCTAATATTAGCATTAGAATATAGGCTATACCTCACACAATAGCATTTGATCAAAGTGAACATGATAAAACATTAGGTATGTGCAATATGCCCACAACATTACACAAGCAGTGAATAGCACAAGCCATTACGTAAACTACATCAAAGTATGATAAATACAGATCATAAACATATTATTCATGCATTTATCATGGTCTACACATGTTTGCAAACAATTTTCAACAATTCTCAATAGAAAAAGACTTAAAATGTACTCACCAGTAGCAATCCTGTAATGCGTTGGCAGAAAAGTTGCACGTGTGAGCGAAATTCAAAGCCCGAGAAAATAAAAGAAATAAATGTCAATATAAACCATTGGTTAAAACATTTATTATAGTTTATACATGTTTTAAACCAACGAGGAAGGTTTTAAAGTGAAGAAAAAAGCTAAACATGACTTGCAACACTTACCTATACTCTGTTCTCCAGCTCTAAGCGAGACGAGTCAGCGTTGAACCGTCATGTGACTGCCCAGAGTAATAAATAATAAACCACCAATAAATTTAAGTTAAGCTCAGTCGACAGCATTTGTGGCATACTGTTGATTATCTTATGTCCCAGTTTGGTTTTTGTTTAAAGTAATAAGCCATTAGACCAGTGGTTCCCAACCCTGTTCTTTGAGGTCCCCCAACACAGCAAATTTTGTATACCTCCCTTTTCTGACACACCCAATTCAGGTATTGGAGTCTCCACTAACGAGCTGATGAGTTGAATCAGGTGTGTTTTATTAGGGAGATATCCAAAATGTGTAGTGCTGGGGGGCCTCCAGGAACAAGGTTAGGAACCACTGCATTAGACTAATCCCTTTCAGAAAAGTACCATGGTATTACCATTTTTGGACATGTTGGCTACCAAGATAACCATACAAAATCATAGTACCATATTTTGACACCATCATTGTACCATGGTTTCGCTATATAACTGCAGTAAGATCCTAAATATTATTGTCCGAATACAGTAAAATAACATTATATGAAGATGAAAAGAAAGTAATATAAGAACTGTCCGTTGAATAAAGAGGATGATGAGGTCAGAGTGAAAGCAGCAGAGAGGAGAGGATAAAGTGAGGGAGCAGAGATGAAAGTGAAAAGTATATATAATTACTACTCATTAAAAAATAAATAATAATAATTCACCAGTCCCTGCAAAGGTCTGTGCACGCCACTGTTAACGCCATTATGTCGTTTTCATCTTTTGTTAACTAAATTAAGTGTTTTTAAATAATTAAGTAATAACTGAAAGGCTTCACATATGAGTTAAGAAGTCACTGTATTCTGTAAAGAAAAGAAAAAACAATGTCTAAGAGTATTTATTATTAACACTTTAGTTGTGATCTCGAGAAATAAATTTTATGATCATGAGAAAACAAGATTTTGCTATGTTGAGATCATGAGAAAATTAAGTCGTGATCATGAGACAACAAAAAAAACAAAAAAAACAAGATAAACTATGGATAAAACGGGCTTCCGTAGTTATGTTATGCTTATAGCATTAATATATTTAAGTGTATAAATAGTTTTTGGGTTCACTGTTTTGTGACATCCTGTAACATCTGTGCACTTGCACATTTGTCTGAATGACAGAAAATATACGGTCTCCTAATAAAGTGCTCAGTTAGTGTATGTTATTGCCCCTTAATGTAACTGTTCTAGATCAGGATCTGAGTGTAAAAGATATGGTAATTACTGCACAAACAGATAAATAGAGTCTGTCCTTCTGTTAGTTCAAGGACAAAGGCAACATCAAAAAATAATTTGATCAGATGGGAGAAGTGAGCAGAATTTATATGTAATGAGCAGCCACCTTTTTACATTCCTTGTGAAAGAAAAAAGCAACAGCCACAAGATGATATCAGAAAGCATTATCACAGCCTTCCTGATGTCTGAAGATCTGTACTTGTGTATTGACACTTAAAGATTAATTTCACAGCGAAAGCAAAATGAGATTCAAATTCTCTTTATTAAGGTGAGAATTACCAGACGGATGTATTTAAATTGAGAGACAGATTGCATAATGTGTCTGATGGAATGCATCTGATGGACTCATAATTATTAAGGATGAATGAATGACTTTCCACATGGCTTCAATTTTTTAAATGTTCATGTTCTTTTTCTTTTCCTTGAGTGATAAATTAACTTGATTTCAGTCCCAGAAGCAGCTTGTATGAATGCATTGGGAGCAAAATAGCTTTTGTGCTATCCATTGGTTGTCATTTGCACTGGCAAAGACACAGAGATTCCGTGTGTGTGAATTTGCTTTTCTTTTTCTACTTGATGAAATAAAAAAAACAAAAAAAATAAAAAAATGTTTTATTTTTTTCAAGAACTTTGGTTTGGTTAAAAATAAAACTACTTCTGTGCTTAAATCTGTCTTCCCCACAGGACACTACAAAAGAGGTCTCTTAGCATGGTAAACAAGCTGAAGTGGCAGCGAAACAGCTGTTCCTGTTGCTGACGGCACGCTGCACAAGTGTTTGTAGCCTGCTAAGCATTGCTTATTCTTATTCTCATACGTTCATCTTTTTATCCTTTGTCATTTTACCGTGTTTGGGGTTTTCTTCTGTTTCATCTGTGTGTATTTTACCTGTTGCTGCTGGCACCTAGATCGAGTCTGTGTTTGTAGCCTGCTAGCTTTTTTAGCATCGCTTATCTATCTGTTTTCAGCCTTTAATCCTTAACATCTGCCATTTTCCACGTGCATCCGCTTTCTATTTTTATCGCGATTAAACTGCGTGCATTTTACAGCACGCACCCGTTTTTCTCCTCTGTGTTACACGGATTATTGCATCGATCTCAAAACACTGCTTATCAAGAACAACCAACAACAACAAACAATTGCATGAGGGATTCACATCGATCTCAAACCCTGACCGCTCAGAACAACCAACAACAACAAACAATTGCGGTAAGTCATGGCATCCGCTCATGTTATTTCTTTTTGCATTGCATGTCACATGTTTACAATAGCCTCTTCCTTCAGCAGTGAGGGATTCACATGTGATAAATGTAAGGAATTAGTCAGGCTGACAGAGAAAGTTAATGAGTTAGACACACGCATCCGAACGCTAGTGGAGGTCAGTGAGAAAGAGAAGCCGGTAGATACTGTTTCGGATGCGGGCAGTACAGAGAGCAACACACACTCCTTGGTTCCTGCTGTAAAGCCCCCGCAGCAGGGCATTTGGGTGACATCTCGGCGGCATACTCATTCAGCAAAGTGACACCACTCTCCCGTTCCTGTTAGGGTTTCCAATCGATTCTCCCCACTCAGTGATGCACCTACTGAGAATCATGTTGAAAGAGTCCTTGTTATTGATGATTCTATTGTAAGGAACGTGGAAATAGAGACTCCAGCCACTATTGTTAAATGCATTTTGTGTGCCAGAGCATCTGACATCAAATCAAATTTACACTTGCTGGCTAATGCTAAACGTAGATTTTCTAAAATTGTTATTCATGTCAGCACTAATGATGTATTTGGCCAGTCGGAAATCACTAGAGATAATGTAAAGAGGTGTGTGAATTTGCAAAAATGATGTCAGACACTGTAATATGCTCTGGCCCCCTCCCTGCTCGTCGTGGTGACGAAGTTTATAGTAGATTAGTGTCACTGAAAGGCTGGATGTCTGAGTGGTGTCTGGAGAATAGAATAGGATTTATAGAAAATTGGAAGAGTTTTTGGGGTAGACCTGACCTGCTAAAGAGAGACGGACTCCATCCTTCCAGGGAAGGTGCCACTCTCCACTTTAGTAATTTGGCTCATAGTCTTAATAATGATAGTATCTGACTAACTGGGGCCCAGGTCAGGAAGCAGACAAACTGGTTAATCCAAACATCTGCTAGCTGCCTTGAGATGTCACACAGGTCACATAAACTACAACACATAGAGACTGTATCACCTAGATATCATATAGAGACTGTGTCTGTTCCCCGAACTATGAAACACAAAACCCTCACTAAATCATTTAGAAAAAAATTTGATTAAGGTCAGACTTGAACAAAACAAACAAATTAAAGATAAACATCATATAAAGATAGGGCTACTAAACATTAGATCTCTTTCTACCAAAGCACTAATTGTAAATAAAATTATTACAGATCATAGTTTGGATGCGCTCTGTTTGACTGAAACCTGGCTTACCCGGATGAATATATTAGTTTAAATGAATCTACTCCCCCAGGTTATTGTTATAAACATGAGCCTCGTCTGAAGGGTCAAGGAGGAGGTGTTGCTACAATTTACAGTGAAGTTTTTGGTGTTACTCAGAGGACAGGATATAAATTTAAGTCTTTTGAACTAATAATGCTTAATGTGACACCGTTAGATATAAATAAAAAAAACTCTGTCATCTTTTACCCTTGCTACAGTATATAGATCACACGGGCCTTATTCCGATTTCCTTGGTGAATTTGAAAATGTATTTATCAGATCTTGTAGTTACTGTAGATAGAGCTTTAATTGTTGGTGACTTCAACATTCACATAGATAATGAAAATGACACATTGGGATTAGCATTTATATTAGGCTAAATTGGTTAGGAAAAAAGCCTCAACAGAAACAGATATTCAGTCGCAGCACAAGAGTAATGACCATGAATATCTTTACTGATAAAATTGAAATAATCAGAAATAAATTTGGAATTATGCAATCATCTGTCATAGCACCTCAGAAAACAGTGTCTCATAATTTTCCTCACGTGCAATTTCAATCCTTCGCTGTCATAGTTCATGAAGAACTAACAAAACTTGAACCGGACGGCAGGAAAAAAATAATGTCCAGTGAAAAGTCAAAAGAAGATCAAAATGTATGTAATTGTAACTATATCAGATATTATTAATAAAATATGGAAAATCGTTGCGTGGGCATTTTTATTTTATTTTATTTTTTTTTTTTTTGCCCCCATATTTTGAATTTTGGGGATATTTTTGTCAATTTCAGTGGCATTTTTGCCCCGAGTCTCCATTAATTTCCGATACTATTGGCATTGTATCTTTTTAAGGTATTTAAAAGGTTTGTTTTAGACATATTGTAGCAAGTAAACAAAATATCCCCACATATATGTCAAACTACATTGTGTTAATGTCTGACACAGTTAAAACATTGCCTACCTTAAAAACAAGTGAAGTTTGATCAGTGGTTAAACGTGTTCAGACAGATCCCTCATACCTGAATGAATGGCTCCTTTCCAGAATAAAATTAAATATGCAAAAAATCACAGTATTAAAGTTCTTGTATACTGACAGGGCAAAATGTCTGGGAGAAGTTTGAGAAGAGAGGACACCGGCTGCAGTTTATGCTAGCAGCTGTGCTCATGATGCTGTGCCCTGCGGGCTTCCATCGTGCCATGCATAGCATGTATGTATGCACTTTAACCAGCAACGTTTAAAAACCGTGCAGCAGTTGATTGACAGGTAGAAGTTTCACACAAGAACTCATTGGTTTCACTGGACTCAAACAAGGGGAGTCAAAAAATCTATCACAAAAGCCTATCTCCTGTCATGTATGTGCCATTATAATAGATGCTATGCCCCTTAATGCCCTAGTACTTATAAAATGAAAACAAGTATGACTGATAAAAATTGACCATGACAGAAATTTTACAGAGAGTGACAAAGAAATAATTTTTTGTGCAACCTCTGAACATGATGCCACACAAACATCCCTAATAATTTAATCTCAGCACAAAACACAACTAAGACATGCACATCCACATCAAAAAGCTCAAGTGACCGTGAAAGTAAACCACAAATCACCAAAGGGTGTGCATATTATCTCACTAACTTGAATGAACAGCATAACAAAACTAATCAAAATTAATGAATCCCGATATTTAGCAGTCATTGATATCTAATACAAACCAATTCATCAACAACACAACACCTTAATGTTATGGCATACAATTCAATGAAATTATGCATGGTGCTTAACTAATCCAACCAACAGCACGTTAGAAAAAATAGCTTTTAAAACTTACAAATGAATTTCATTACACAGGTCTGCAGTCAAGAGCAGTAACTTCCAATGCTCATGTCAACAGCTGACATAAATATGATCAAAGCTTTTGATTGGTTCAGGGGCAAAGGTAAACGAGCCCCTCAGGCCATCGTTGAATGCTTGTTACACATGCGCATGATGTTCTCCAGATCTCCGCTGATTAACATTGAGGATGTAGGGCTAGCCCCACACATAGCAAATGAGAATGATTAAATGGCTTTTACGCAACATACCTTAATAATAATAATGTAATTTCTCAAAAGAATATATACTTTTTTATTGTATAATGGATATAAAACATGTTTAAGTTGTGAAAAATATATTATTTCTTAAAATAAATCTATGATGATGCCATGCAATTTGCACAACAGTGCCACCTCTGGTGGGGCTTAGCCCCACTTGCCCCAATGTAGAAACGCGTCTGGAGAATAGTCATATCATACTTTTCATGTGTTGCTATAAGTTTACTCTGATGTTGTTTCTTCGTTAAATAGCAATGTCAAATGTAAATAAAGTCAACCACTGAAATATCAGTGCCACCTTGAGTAAGAAATAACATGTATATTATGTATTTTATGCATTTGGCAGACGCTTTTATCCAAAGCGACTTACAGTGTACTTATTACAGGGACAATCCCCCCCGGTGCAACCTGGAGTTAAGTGCCTTGCTCAAGGACACCATGGTGGTGGCTGTGGGGCATATAAAATACTGATAATTCACCATTGTTGATAGTTCATTGTTGCACAGAAAGTCAACGTGATATAGTATTTATTTGTATGAATATAGTACTCATTTCTCTTGTAATACACAAAGAAATGGATATCTTGTGATAGTAAACTTAAGGGTTTTCATCTTTTGTTAACTAAATTTAGTGTTTATAAATCAATAAGTAAAAACCATGTGAAGGCTGAAAGGCTTCACATATGAGTTAAGAAGTCACTGTATTCTGTTAAGAAATAAAAACAATGTCTAAGATTAAATTAATAACTTATTATTAACACTTTAGATGTGATCTCGAGAAAATGTTATGACCATGACAAAAATAAATTGTTATGTTGAGATCATGAGAAAATTAAGTCGGGATCACGAGACAAGACAAAACATTTTTTTTTTTTTAATTATATACTATGGACAAAATTGGCTTCCGTAGTTATGTTATGCTTACAGCATTCATATATTTAAGTGTCTGAATAGTTTTTGGGATCACTGTTTTGTGACATCCTGTAACATCTGTGCACTCTGAATGACAGAAAATATACTGTAAGTAACATTGTGAAAGTGAGTTTTAATGTGCTATCGGCAATTAAGTTTGCAAGGTCTTTCCTTATAACCTTGAAGGAGAATTTATCAAGTGTACTAAAAATGGCCCTGCTAGTAGGTTTAAGATGGTCTCGAATGGGCAGGTAAGTCTGACACCACTGAATACAGTATTTCCGCAAGTCAACAGAGAAAATGATTTACTGCAGATATTCTTTAGGCAAATTAAAGCAGACATCTAGATACCTAGATTGAATTGCTAATGTATTTGGATCTGAGGAGGGATAGTACATGTAAAGTTTCAAATGTAAAATGTATACCCCAATCTTTCCACATTTCAGTGTAAACAGGTCCGGATCTACCAATTCTGATGATTGATGTGAACATTAACTGAAGCTCCTGACCCCTATCTGAATGATTTTATGCATTGCACTGCTGACACACAATTGGCTGATTAGATAATCACAAGAATAAGTAGGTGTACAGGTGTTCCTAAAGTGCTCAGTGAGTGTATGTTATTGCCCCTTAACGTAACTGTTCTAGATCAGTATCTGAGTGTAAAAGATATGGTCATTACTGCACAAATAGATAAATAGAGTCTGTCCTTCTGTTAGTTCAAGGACAAAGGCAACATCAAAAAAGTATTTGATCAGATGGGAGAAGTGAGCAGAACTTATTTGTAATGAGCAGCCACCTTTTTACATTCCTTGTGAAAGAAAAAAGCAACAGCCGCAAGATGATATCAGAAAGCATTGTCACAGCCTTCCTGATGTCTGAAGATCTGTACTTGTGTATTGACACTTAAAGATTAATTTCACAGCGAAAGTAAAATGAGATTCAAATTCTCTTTATTAAGGTGAGAAACGCAAGACGGACGTATTTAAATTGAGAAACAGATTGCATAATGCGTCTGAAGGAATGCATCTGATGGACTCAATAATTATTAAGGATGAATGAATGACTTTCCACATGGCTTCAATTTTTTAAATGGTAATCTTCTTTTCCCTGAGTGATAAATTAGCTTGATTTCAGTCCCAGAAGCAGCTTGTATGAATGCATTGGGAGCAAAATAGCTTTTGTGCTATCCATTGGTTGTCATTTGCACTGGCAAAGACATAGAGATTCTTTGCTTTTTCTACTTGATGCAATTAAAAAAAAAAAAAAATTTCAAGAACTTTGGTTCGGTTAAAAATAAAACTTCTACTGTGCTTAAATCTGTCTTCCCCACAGGACACAACAAAAGAGGTCTCTTAGCATGGCAAACAAACTGAAGTGGCAGAGAAAGCAAAGGCATTTTATATATATATATATATATATATAATATATATATATATATATATATATATATATATATCTTTTTTCTTTTTTTTTTTTTGTGGAAAGAAGTGTTAGAGCCAACTATGAAATGAGATGTTTTGTAAATGCATCTGATGAACAGAAGGATGTTAGAAGAAAGACAGATGAAAGAACTGAATGGCATATGCTAAACACATGATCTATGCCAAGGTGCTCCATAGGGGCCTAAACCTACAGCTTATGTCACGTTTTTTGATGAAGGACCCAAGGTGCAGGATGGCAGTGTAGTTTTATTTGGAAAAAAACAAAAGAAGCAAATGCAAACAAAAACTCTCACGAGAGAGAAAATAAACTGCAAGACAAAAATAGAACTGGAAAGAGACAGGTGCAACTTGACTGAACTAAAGACAAAGTACAACAATATGGCAGGGAAAACATCATGAGACAAAGGAGAGAATATATAGAGGAAGGGAAGATTGAAAACAGGTGCTGCCAATAATCATGAGCAGCGAGTCAGTGCTGATATGTCAACGCTGATTGCGCTGCTGAGCAGCACCTGAGAGAAACGCAAGGAAGAGAGAAAAATAACAGCACATGGGACAGTCTGAGAGACGGGAAGAGGAAACTGTCACAATCCTGCCAAAACAAGAATAAAACAAGACCAAAGACCATGTGTTGTACTTGCTATAAGTTTACTTAAATGTTGTTTCTTCGTTAAATAGCAATGTCAAATGTAAATCAAGTCAGTCACTGAAACATCAGTGCCACCTTGAGTAAGAAATAACGTATATTATGTATGTGTATACGCATATAAAATACTGATAATTCACACTTGTTGATAGTTCATTGTTGCACAGAAAAGCAATGTGATATAGTATTTAATTGTATGAATATAGTACACATTTTTCTTGTAATACACAAAGAAATAGATATATTGTGATAGTAAACGTAAATGGATATGAAATTATTATAAAAAATAAAAATAAAAAAACACTCTTACATGCCTTGGGTCTCTAGAGACCTTATACACTTTTGGTACTTAAACCATTATATATTAAAAATTTGTTTTGCCAGATAGACTGAGGAATACTAAAGAGGATTCAAAAAATGGATGAGGTACAGGGGGTGGAATGAGGTCCTGAGTCTCTAAAGACCCGAGGTATGTGTTTAAGGGTTAACCTGTTTTGTCCCTTTAGTCAAAAATCAGTTAACTTAATTTTTTTTTATCTGTTTTTTCTTTCTTTTTTTTTCTTTCTTTTTTGTCTCACATTCTGCATGCATAAAAACCTGAAATAAATTAGGATATATGGTAAAACTGTTGTTCAGATGTTTCTAAAAATTTTTTAACTTTTTACATTATATTAACATCAATAACACCAAAGCTATATATGACTATAAATGACTATCACATCTAAGCTATGAAAAAAATAAATAATAATCTGGGTGCTGTACATGTACTAACCTGACATGCCTCAACAAATAAACATGTTTTTCTCTTAATGTTATTCTGTTTAGGGAACAAAGCAGTGTTGCATAGGCGAATACTATCAGAAAGAAAAGAAAAAAAATTAATGAGGCTCTCAAAGGTGAATTGCTACCACGAATGGTTGTGTATCGTGAACTGGCTGTAGCAAACATTGTTGACAATATTATTGCTATGAGTAGTTTTGCCAATGTTCTACAAGCACTCATGTGTTATGACCTTTAACGCAAGGAAAGTTTTCAGAAGCTTCATCTGTGAAATGTAATTTATGTATGCTGAGGACTTTAACATATTTGATAATGTTGGAAGCAAAAATCTTTTATCTTTAGTCAGTGTTGGACTATGGAGTGTTGAAGTTGTTGGAGGGTTTGCAGAAGTGGTTAGCCATAATGACCAAAAAGCCCTTACCTGATCAAGGATGCCCTCTGCTGATTTTAATGTGAATAGCATTTAAAGCTCATGCATCAGATAGAAATGCTTTGGATTAATTCTATTAAAATGTGCAAACCAATCAAAATGACTCAGTTGTACAGCACCACCACATTGGATGGGGCAGGCCCTAATTTATTGTGAATGAGTGCTTCTAATGTATAAACTGCAAGTTATAATGTACATTTTGACATTGCATAAGTCAAATTCATATTGCTAAATATGTTTTCAATGTAAATGTATGTGTATTTTTTTTATTTATTTTTTTACCAATTTTATCATAGGCAGGCTAATTTTCTAAGTCTGATCATTTAAAAAGTAATAGCACACCTTTCATTAAGAAGAGCCTTATTTGATGTATTATTCATATCTGTAGCACAAATGGTGTTGGAGTTACCAAAGTTTAGCACTTTGTGTTAGAGCTTCTGAAAAATCCCCAACTTTAAATATGACAAAATTGAATAATGATGCTTAACATAGCAAGGTGGCAACTGACCCTGTTGTGGCCAGATCTGTTCCAGACTGATCTCATAGTGAAACAGTAGGCTGACTTTTCTTTTGCTGAAACCAGTCTGTGTTTACCGAAATTCGAAACACTGCCCCCAGTGGCCAAAGTGTTAAGTGTTGCTGGGTGTATGGGCACCTATGAGCTCCAATTTTGGGTGAAATGTCCACAGATGGGCGCAAAAAGCGAGTTATGTACCTCCCCCCAACCCAAATACCAAACTTAAACCTAACCATCAGTGGAGTAAAAATGTAATGTTAGAGGGAAAAATGTAATCTCTGAATCATGCTCTTCACTGATACTGTGAACGTGACTACTTCCTGCTTTTCAACACGGGTCAGTGAGTCGGCATAATGTGGCCTATCTTAGGATATTGGAACTCTCAGAAACAGCATGCCGACTTCCCATGTGATCATGTTGTCTGCTTATCACTACATTTTCCTTCTAAGGTAAATACAGAGAAGACCACTCCCCTAGTTGACCCATGCTTCTATAATCCCAGCAAAAATCTAACCCCTATCCCTAAATCCTGACTGTTACAGCGGCCTGCCTACCATGAGCTTTCCCCAAGACTTCCTACTCTGTCAGTGCCAATTAGCATAATCTTGGTGCAGTGGATAAATCCTGTAAGGAAAGGGGACTAACAGGTAGCTTTGAAGGTCTGGTTTACTCTGACTCACAAACTTAGTTTGCTTTATGCCAGTTCATTTCAGTTTGATTAACACTTTGAATGGTGCTAAGAAGCCCACAATGGCAACATAGTTTAAGGTATATCATGCTTCTGAGCTGTAAACCTTCATGACTCCAAATAATCTGCTTTAAGAGACTTTGTCATAATTATCTAACCAAACTAGCCACATTTGCTGGACTACCCTACTGTTGTTGACGTGCCAGAGACAGCGAGAGGGCCCCCTCCCTCCCTGGAGGAGCTGGAGTGGACACAGCTCCAGTCGAGGAGAGCCTAGCCTTGGTGAAGAGTTTGGAATCACAAGGAAATCTTTGGAGCCTGGGATCTAGCAGTCAGACAGCACTTTCATTACACCCCACAGGGTCTCAGCATGGGGGCTTCTTATGGCAAGAAAGTAAGTAAGCCTTTAGCTTTGTAATTAGCATTAAGCAGTTTATGTGTCTGTGGAACTTTTGAGTGGACAACATGGGCCATAATGTGTTTATACACTTGACATGTGTCTAGGAGGTTCTTGTGGCTTGTTGACATTTTGAAATTCAGAATCAATACCAAGAATTTAAGGTGCTCATATTTTGTCTTTGTTATGGGAGTGAAAAAACACTGGTTTGAAATGTCTACAATGTTACAGTTCTTTTTAGCCTCAAGTTTAGGTGCTTTTGACATTTACCTTGTAGCACTCCATTGTTTGCCTAATCACACGTTGCAGTTTTTACACTATTAAACAAATTCAGTCTAGTTTCCAAGTATGCTGTGAAGTTTCTGATTAACCCAAGAGCATATTGTTGGTCTTTTGAATGTGTGAGAGACGTATTCAAGCTGAAAATTGTGAGCTATGGGGAGGGCTGCATACTGATAAGGTGTGGATGGAGGGTGTGGTGGTGAATGAAGTTGACTCATTGCTCAGTCCTGCAAGTGACAGCTGACAGCTACTGTGGAGAGGGATTATGGGATACAGGATCATCTTCTTATTACCTTTGTCTGAGCCAGAGACATTTGACTGTACAAGTAGTGTCAGATTTATCAAGAGCAAGAGTCACAACCACAGAATGAAAACAATCCTGATCCATATTCTTGAATAAAGCAATAAGGTATGAGAGGCCATTTTAAATTATGAATGTAGTCACTGCTAAAGGCTGTTGTAAGACACAATGCGCAGCTCCCTGTAACCCATTTAACTGTGATTATTGTATATACCATTGTCTTGAGTGCTCTGTTGCTTTTATGTTACTACATAAAAATATTGGCACAAATGTAAAATAATTTAATTTAAAGGTTATTTTATTAAAGGAATATTTCAGGTTTGATACAAGTTAAGCTCAATCAACAGCATTTGTGCATAATGTTGATCAGTAAACATTAAAATACTCACTTTTTCAAAAGTATTGCCACAAGAAGATATCAATATGCATCTTAACATGATTTTATTGTGATAAAATTCCTTACTAACCTTTCTTTAGTTATATCCAATTTGACAACTTCGTTGCCATGACGACATAACGCTGTAATGCCTACAACATAAAAGCAAGTAGTTAAACAACTTTACAGCTCTAATAATACAAACATTTTTTACAATAATGTAATAATACAACAGAAGAATTCATGTTAGTGCTTCCATTGTAATTGCCTGACTGTAACCTCAATTTATTGCTTTTTTTAAAGAAAAGGAGGGATGAGTTGAAAAAATGTTTTTTTATTTATTTATTTATTTTTATTTTTTTGTGGTAATCAACATTATGCTACAAATGCTGTCGATTGAGCATAATTTGTATTGAATCCAGACTATTCCTTTAAGAAAATTAATATGTCCACATGTAGTCCCTGACATGTAAACCTACAGTACCTAGTGCTAAGGTTAAAAGATATATTAAATAAGTTACTCAAAGTAATCCACTACAGATTACTAATTAATTTAATATTGTTATTTGATTAATTGATCACTACTTTATTGTGAAAGTAATCACATTACTAATTACTTTACCTTTAAGTTACTTTACCAAACCCCCTATGAAAACTTTCCACAGAAAGTTTTTTGTTTGTTCTAGACAAGTTAAAAATAATGTTTGTAATTCCTCGTCCATTTTGACACACAAGCCATATATTCAGCACGACACATTTCTCCCTTACAATGACTCATTAAGGGATACACACACTTCAGTTGTCACAGAAATGCAAACAGATGTACATATGAATGTAACTCATGTTTTAAATATATCCCGTCTAAATAGTATTATTTCAGTAATATGTGTAACCCAAATAATGTAATTGTAATTTAATTGAGAAGTAAATGTGATGTAATTTTTAGATCAAAATCTAAAATGTTATTCATTACACTACATTTTGGCTTCAAGTAATTACATAGTAATTACATAATAACTTTGTTACTATATTAGATATATTTAAAGGAATAGTTAACCCAAAAGTCCTCTTCTGAAGCCATACGATCTGTTTTGAAAACAGGCCAAAAAGTAACTCCTTTTTCACTTTAACTACTCAAGTGGTATGGATTACGTTTATGCTTCCTTTACTGTACTGTATGTCCGTTTTGGAACTTGAAAGTGTTGGACCCCACTGACATTTTATGGACAAAACCACCTAATAGTAGTGCTAATTTACTTGCAAGACACGCTATCAAAAAGCAGTCCATAATAGTCCAGCAATGACCTTGCTAATTATTTCCAGGACAAGAGTACCACATAAACATTTATGCCAGACCAATTCAGCATCCTGTAATCTCCCAAAACATCAACTTTAAGGTTCTCTGATCACCCACACTCTTAAACCAGCATCCCTGCTGAATAAAGGCCTAAGCTGGTGTGCTGGTCTAAGATTGTCTTAGCTGGTTTAAGTTGGCTGACTAGATAGCCCAAAACCCCTCTATAACCAGCCAACAGACTAGCCTTTCCAGCAACCCATCTTAAGCATTCTATGCTGTTTTTTTCTCAGCCTGAATGGTGTATCATATACCTTGAAACTTATATTTGATATAAAATGAGAATGTTGAATTTGACGCCTCTCGAGCAGATAGTTGTTTTGACAGTTTATTAGTGATTGGAATGTAAGTTCTTCAGTAATGCCTAAGGTGCAGGAGAGAAAGCAGCTCTCAGTAAGGGAGCAGAAAATGTCAGCTTGTCAGAGCTGTAATTTCATCCTCTCTGCCAGCTTCCGGGCTGCTTGGCATGAGCTGAATACCTCGAATGGACCTCGCTGTGCTGTTATGGACCCTCACATCACAAGACCCCCCTTTCACTTTCCAAAATAGCCTGTGAGTTAAGGCCTAAACTTTATCACGCAAACATGTGTGTATATTAATAACTTGCCTGACTGTTGTGTCTGGTTGACTTAATTTATTTTATTAAAACTTTGTTCATTGTTCAAGCTATTACAAGCTTCATTCCACTGGAGCACGAAACTCCCTTGTTGCATTTCATGCATGGGTGCAATGAGACACACCTGCATAAGATCACTCAATTGCTGAAAACCGAATGTGTTAAATTAGCCTACTGGGAGGCTCGATTCATTCCGAAGCAAAATAAGCAAATCTGCTCATCCATATTTGGAATAGCATACAACCATACTGCCCTGCAAAGGCAAAATGCAGTAACTACACATTTTGACAATCTGGTTTGTTGTACTACGATCTGTCCTGTGACAGAGTGAAGACTACATTGTAACAAAATATTGGGCTGGTTTTACTCAACAAAAAAAAAATTGAGGTAACTATTTGCATCCGTTTTTTGAGTATTTTAAACAACTTCACATGACTTTTGTGAACCAAGACTTCACATGCTTTAACATGCAACCCTAAGTAATGCCAACTCAAATTTATAAATTTACAGGCCATTGTTTTAAGTTATAAAGGCAATATATATCTTCATTTCAAGTCATATTTACTTAATTTTTCTGATAAGCTACACAGATGCCTTTAATTTATATTTCAAGGTTCCTAATATAGCCTATTCATTATAAAAGCAATTAGCGATTTTTATGTAAAAAAAAAAACAAAAAAAACAACAACAACAAAAAAACACAAAGACTGTGGAAAAAAAGGAATTAAAAAAGTATATTATATGCAGCAAACCCTAAAGGTAAATTTGTAAATACTATGATGTCTGTTTCCTCAGTGACTAATGATCCACATTTGATTTGATTTTCAGTTTTAGTGTTGGCAAAGTTGCTGTGTTTTACTATTTATGCAGTATAGAATATGTATACTATTCACAGTATGCAAAATTTCTGCAAATTTCTGCATAGAATAACTGCACCTTATTTTCAATGTATTAAATTAAATGAAGACATTTTTGTCTCCAAAAAATACACTTTTTTAATTTTATTTCTGAGATAAGTGGATGCCACACAGAATTAAACATGCAAAATAGTATAGCATACTACAGTTTGAAATGTCTTTTGTTCCATATTGCATAGTTTCACATAGTATAAAAAAAATAAATAAAAAAAAAATAGTAAGCAGTATACATTATATACTGTGCGGCATGCAGTAAGCAGCTATTATTCTATTTCAAACATAATCTCTTTTTGGCTCTGTACATTCTATGGATGGAAACTGTTGAGGAACAATAAAAGCTTAAACTAATCTTGAACGAGCACCTCTGTTTTCAATCTTACATTTTAGTTAGTAATAATGGTAAAAAATCTGGTCTGGAAAAAGAATTAGAAGGTTCATCAGCCAACTCCTGAGCAGACAACTATAGCATGTGATTGCCCTATTGCTAAATGGGATGTCAAGTTGAGCTAATGCCTTCTGTGCTAGAGATGTACTGAGAAAGATTAGGCCATTCAGACAAAATCCTTTCTAAATGATCCAACAGCCAAGCTAAAAATAATTACTCCCTCTCAAAAGTAATTGTGTGTGTTCTATATGGTTGATTCCTGCTACACAAAAAGTCTATTTCTTTATTTACAGCCATTCTAAAGTATCTATATATTCAGATGAAATGATATTTAATAGAAACATCTCTAAAATTTAAAACATAAATCACAAATATTTCATTATATATGGTAGATGTTTTTCCTGTGGCTAATTGATTTTGGAGGGCTCTTAAAAGCGTACAATTGAAATATTTTTCCCTGTCTGCTGACTTTTACGTCACAGCTCAGGGTAGTCGCTAGTGTGCTTTCTTGTGGTGCCAGCCAGTCAGCTTTTTCAGCATGTCAGGATGTAATTTTCCACTAGCTCCAGAGTGAATATTCACATAACATTTATGGCTCAGATGATTGGCTGAAGAAAAAAAACTGAGTGTAGTTTTCCGGAACCGAGTGCCTATGAGCAAAGATGGCAGCATGCAGTTTATGTACTTCAGGGGTTCCATGCATCAGCCCAGCAACTACCATTGAAAGGCAGTGCTAATGGATTGCTCTCTACTGGTATTATAAACCGCCCTGAGTGTATAGCAGTCGTGATAAGCATGAAGAATGCAAATAGCCAAAAACCGAAGAAGAAGAATGTGAATGTGGAGATTGATAGTAAAGGACTTAAATACTGATCTGTTTCTCACCCACACAATCATATACAGGTGCTGGTCATATAATTAGAATATCATCAAAAAGTTGATTTATTTCACTAATTCCATTCAAAAAGTGAAACTTGTATATTATATTCATTCATTACACACAGACTGATATATTTCAAATGTTTATTTCTTTTAATTTTGATGATTATAACTGACAACTAAGGAAAATCCCAAATTCAGTATCTCAGAAAATTAGAATATTACTTAAGACCAATACAAAGAAAGGATTTTTAGAAATCTTGGCCAACTGAAAAGTATGAACATGAAAAGTATGAGCATGTACAGCACTCAATACTTAGTTGGGGCTCCTTTTGCCTGAATTACTGCAGCAATGCGGCGTGGCATGGAGTCGATCAGTCTGTGGCACTGCTCAGGTGTTATGAGAGCCCAGGTTGCTCTGATAGTGGCCTTCAGCTCTTCTGCATTGTTGGGTCTGGCATATCGCATCTTCCTCTTCACAATACCCCATAGATTTTCTATGGGGTTAAGGTCAGGCGAGTTTGCTGGCCAATTAAGAACAGGGATACCATGGTCCTTAAACCAGATACTGGTTGCTTTGGCACTGTGTGCAGGTGCCAAGTCCTGTTGGAAAATGAAATCTGCATCTCCATAAAGTTGGTCAGCAGCAGGAAGCATGAAGTGCTCTAAAACTTCCTGGTATACGGCTACGTTGACCTTGGACCTCAGAAAACACAGTGGACCAACACCAGCAGATGACATGGCACCCCAAACCATCACTGACTGTGGAAACTTTACACTGGACCTCAAGCAACATGGATTGTGTGCCTCTCCTCTCTTCCTCCAGACTCTGGGACCCTGATTTCCAAAGGAAATGCAAAATTTACTTTCATCAGAGAACATAACTTTGGACCACTCAGCAGCAGTCCAGTCCTTTTTGTCTTTAGACCAGGCGAGACGCTTCAGACGCTGTCTGTTGTTCAAGAGTGGCTTGACACAAGGAATGCGACAGCTGAAACCCATGTCTTGCATACGTCTGTGCGTAGTGGTTCTCCCCCACATTTTTGAATGGGTTTTGTTTCACAATCCTCTCCAGGGTGCGGTTATCCCTATTGCTTGTACACTTTTTTCTACCACATCTTTTCCTTCCCTTCGCCTCTCTGTTAATGTGCTTGGACACAGAGCTCTGTGAACAGCCAGCCTCTTTTGCAATGACCTTTTTTGTCTTGCCCTCCTTGTGCAACGTGTCAATGGTCGTCTTTTGGACAACTGTCAAGTCAGCAGTCTTCCCCATGATTGTGTAGCATACAGAACTAGACTGAGAGACCATTTAAAGGCCTTTGCAGGTGTTTTGAGTTAATTAGCTGATTAGAGTGTGGCATCAGGTGTCTTCAATATTGAACCTTTTCACAATATTCTAATTTTCTGAGATACTGAATTTGGGATTTTCCTTAGTTGTCAGTTATAATCATCAAAATTAAAAGAAATAAACATTTGAAATATATCAGTCTGTGTGTAATGAATGAATATAATATACAAGTTTCACTTTTTGAATGGAATTAGTGAAATAAATCAACTTTTTGATGATATTCTAATTATATGACCAGCACCTGTAGCTTCTGAAGATATGGATTTAACCACTGGAGTCTTATGGATTATTTCATTTGAATTCTGAGGACCTACAGAGCTGAGATATTCTTCTAACAATCTTCGTTTGTGTTCAGCAGAAGAAAATAAGTCCTACACATCTGGGATGGCATTAGGGTGAGTAAATGATGAGAGAATTTCCATTTTTGGGTGAACTATCCCTTTATACTACAAACATTAATTTTGGAAGTAAATTTGTTTGCATTAGTGCTGGGCGATAAAACAATCTCAATATGGATAAAAAATAAAAAAATAAAAAAAAATCCTCAATACCTATAATAACTTTTGAGTAATTTTCTATATTTTGCCTATGTTCTACATCTATACTATCATGTGCGTGACGCTAAATACGCAAGCAGTTCTGCAAAGTTATACACATATCTAGCTAACTAAATCACAGTCATGAAATCAGCTGGTTAAGAAGTATTAGCTGGCTAGCGGCTACCTAGCCCTGCTGTCATGTAAACCAGTTACATTTACAACATGTACGGGTTACGTAGCTGAAATGCATCGAGCCTAAACCAGGGAGGAGAGCATTATTGGAAACATAAAGATGAATGACTATGAGAAGAGTCAAACATCTGCTGAAGACGATGAAATTGTGGCAAAAAGACATCATGAAACTTATGTAGGATTAAATCCTAAACTGATACTTCTTGAACTTTTAAATTAAAAGGTACCCTGTGGAGTTTGCTTGTAAGCAAATAAGTTATGTTAACATTCATTCTTGAGGTCTAACAAACATGCAGAATGCATTTCCTTCCCCATTAATGGTATGAAATTTATATTTGTGAAAAATATCGAAAAACATGAAAAAAATATATCATAATATTTTTGCCCATCGCTCAGCCCTAGTTTGCATTGGACAAACCAAAGCTGTTTTGGTAGTTTGTTAGTGGTAGCTCATTTAAATTGTGGGGGAAATGAGGTATATAGTCTAAATGGATCCTGAATGGTTAACCTTGATGGTTATGCAAAGCTACAGTGAAGCTTCTGTTGGCTGGATTTTGACAGTGAATGCATACCAGCAAAAGTGGGTCAGATTCAAAGTAAGATGGGTCCAGACACCTAAATGGATACAAACCCTAGAGATGAATAACCGGATCTGTCCACAACAAATGAGTCAATGGACCTCACAGAAGACTTTTAAAGCAGAAATCTCTCTCTCTCTCTTTCTCTTAACTTTAGTACGGGTCCCATTTCACTCCATTTAAAGAAAAAACTAACTCTTCAATTGAGGGTTGAATTGTGGATTAAACAGAGGTTAATTTGAGACTCGGTTATAAAATGACTGATCAAATGCTTGTCTTTGCTGACTGTTTCACACAATATTATTAGTGTTCCACTAATTATGAAATGTTAAAAATAGTTTTGACAATCTAAATTGTTGCTCATGCCAAAATGTCGTTTACTATATGAATTTAATTTCACAGGATTTTGCTTTTCTTTTCTTTCTTTCTTTTTTTTTTTTTTTTTTTTTTTTTTTTTTAAACTTTAAACATCCAATATATTGTTATACTTTGTCCTGTTTGGAAGTAGGGGTGTCCTGTTTGATTTAGATGGATTGAACTGTGCTGGATTTTTTTAAGGGTTGTTTTCCTCACTGAAATTCCAAAAGAAGATGTGTAAATAAATATATGTGGTTCTTTGAGAGCTTAGTGCAGATGTTTATGTGTAGCGTTGGGTTCGAGTCCACCTTAGTCGAGTCCGAGTTAAGTCCGTGTCTTTAAACAGTCAAGTCCAAGTCAAGTCCAAGTTCAAAAGGGGCCATAACAGGCAGAGTCCGAGTCGAGTCCGAGTCCGAATGAATCTGTTTAAGAATCTGAATTAAAATTGTAACCGTAAACTCAACATCAATATTTTAAGCTTATTTTAACTTTCACAACTAAGAAAACACAATTGTCAATATAAATACAAAACACCTCTATATTTTATGATTAGTTTCCTGCTGAACAAAGCAAAGCGTTTTCAGAATGAAAGCCTATGCTTTAGGTGTATGAAGACAAAACTGTCCATCAACACACTAAGACTATACTGAGTGTTTGATTTTAATTTTACCCACCAGGTGGCAGAATTTGTCCAACTGAGAAAGCCTTTGGAGTCTTTTAAGCCTGTGACTATTACTAGCCTACAACTGGAAACATACTTTTTCCATACAATTGCATGGAAATGTTCTTAATCAAATGTAAAAGTGTGATCAACTATAAAAGAATATTGTGTAACAATATTAAGATAATATCTAACAACTCATAAAACATAACTGAGGATCTATCGCAACAACAACAACAAAAAACAAACAAATTCACATTGCTTTGGGCATCTGAAACACTTGAAGGAAATCTGCTGCACAAAATTTCAACAAATGAAAATCTAAGTTCTAATAAAATCTAACCATTACAGAACTGCACCTTGTCCCCTGCAGCAGTTACTGCAGTTGTGCTACTTTAACAAAGGACTGGAGGGCAAACCTTCCTTCCCGTTACACAGGCTATTTGTCATAGCTGCACATTTCAAATAAAGTACACGCGGAAATAAATGCTTTGTAATTCTATCTACTAGCTCATTTTTATGAGCCTGATTATTAGGTGAGAGAAATATCTGTACTGTGTGATCGAAATCCTAAATCCATAGATGAGCAGGCTGTGCTAACTGATGTTGGCAAGCTAATGCTAATATTCATGGGAATTTCAACTTGAGTGGTATATGCTAATGCAGTTGTTTAAAGATGAGATTTTGCCTGGATTAGGGATGTGCAAACATTTTCAAAATCAACTAGCGGTGGGTTGTCTATACAACTAGTTTACTTAAAGGAATAGTTCACCCAAAAATGAAAATTCTCTCAACATTTAGGCTACTCACTCTCATGCCATTCCAAATGTTTACGACTTACTTTTGCACAACATAAACAAAGATTTTTAGAAGAATAGCTATGTAGGTCCACACAATGCAAGTGAATAGTGACCTAAATTTGAAGCTCCAAAAAGCAAATAAATGCAGCATAAAAGTAATCCATATGAATCCAGTGTTTTAATCCATGTCTTCTGAAGCATTACAATCAGTTTTGTGTGAGAACAGACCAAAATATAACTCCTTTTTAAGTATAAATCTTGACATCAGCAGTCTCCTTGGCAATCATGATTTCAAGCTCGATTACACTTCCTAGCACCATCTAGCACTCTGCGCATGTGTCAAGCACTAGGAAGTGTAATCAATCTTGAAATCATGATCGTGCCTAGAGACTGCAAAGGGGAAATGTACAGTGAAAAAGGAGCTATATTTTGGTCTGTTCTCACCCTAAATTGATTAGATTGCTTAAAAAGGCATGGATTAAACCACTGGAGTCATATGGATTATTTTTATGATGATTTTATGTGTTTTTGTTGGAGCTTCAAAGTTTTGTTCACCATTAATTTGCAATGTATGGACCAACAGAGCTGAGATATTCTAAGAACATGTGCTAGTGGTCATGTCCATAAGACATCGTTCTGACATGTTCTGAATTAAACAGAATGGAGACGTGTTTTAAAAGTTTTTAAAATAACTTTTTTAAATCAGCACATCATCTTAAAAACGCAACACTAAGGGCACGAGATGCTAAAGCAAGATCCAGCTGCATGTTTATTTAGACAAACAATAATAATAAAAAAAAATAGTCTGAAAGTAATTGTCTTAAAATGTATTGTTTAAAGTGGTGGACTTGTTACAAAAGCAATGCTTTGATGGGTGTAGTGGCAGTACTGACTAGTCACCTAGTCATTCAACAACTGACTGGTCGATGAGAAAGGGGACTGACACAAATTTAGGGTGCTGATAATTCAACATAAGTAGCTACTGTTAGCACGCTAAAGCACAGCATTGTTAAAGGCTCTCAGAAAACCTAAAGACATTACGTTAACAAATTTGAGAAATTGCGTCCCTTAATATCAATAGAAAAAAAATCATAGAAAAAATCTACATAAACTTACTAGTCAACTTCACTGATCAGCTGCTGGGCAACTCAGGGGCGGAACTGCCAGGGTGGCATCGAGTGGCAAATGCCACCCTAAGAAAAGGCATTGCCACCCCAGCTGTGTGCCAGTGCGTCTATGCTGATGGGGGCCTCGGTCAGGGCGTACCAGAGCGGGCAGTGGGGAGTATTCTTGGGAGGCGAACAGGTGCACCTGTGCCTGTCGAATCGACTCCAAATCAGCTGGACCACCTGAGGGTGGAGTCTCCTCTCTCCCCTGAGGGTAACCTGTCATGACAGCGCGTCCGCTGTAGTGTTGAGGTTGCCCGGGATGTGAGTGGCTTGCAGCAACTTGAAGTGCTGCTGACTCCAGAGGAGGAGACGGCGGGCGAGTTGTGACATACAATGAGAGCGCAAACGGCCTTGGCGGTTGACATATGCTACCGTTGTCGTGTTGTCTGTCTGAACTAACACGTGCTTGCCCTGGATCAACGGCTGAAACCTCCGCAGGGCGAGCAGAATTGCCAACATCTCGAGGCAGTTGATGTGCCAATGCAGTTGCGGACCCGTCCAGAGGCCGGAGGCTGCGTGCCCATTGCAAACAGCGCCCCAGCCCATTTTGGAGGCGTCTGTCGTGACCACGACGCACCTGGAGACCAGTTCTAGAAGAATACCTGCCCATAGAAATGAGAGGTCGGTCCAAGGGCTGAAAAGATGGTAACAAACCGGCATGATGACCACGCGACATGTCCCGTGGCGCCATGCCCATCTCTGGACTCGAGTCTGGAGCCAGTGCTGAAGCGGCCTCATATGCATCAACCCGAGCATCGAAGCACTTACCTGGCTCCTTGTGACCACCCCCGGAACAGCCTGGGACGGGGGAGGAAGATGCCTGTCCTCGTGACCCGTGGAGACTGTCACATCGGGGGTGGATTTGTGCCACAGCTGGGCGCTCCGGGGCGGGAGACCGCCGCTGGAGCGCCAAACCTGCCAAATAGAGTGGTGGACGGTGGTCGTGATGACGGCCGTGCACACCGGATACGTGACCCAGGGAACAAGGAAACCGCTCTTGAGTACTGCAGCCACTTAGGCATGCAGCGCAATTAAATGCAAAGGAAACAAAAGATGGAGATCTGCTTACCAGCTCCAGAGCAGTGGGTTTCACTGTCTCTGTGTCGCCCGTCTCAAGGGTGCTTTGAAGCCTTTCACGGGTTCTGGGCGGCCGCGAGATGGGTGGCGTCTGCTTCCTGCGGTGGGCTCCACGCCTGGGCCGGGCCGAAGGGGTGGGCTGTGGTGGAGCCGGTGCAGTCACCGCAGGGGGACACCCTTGGCGATGAGTAGATGGGGTGCGGGATCTTGAGCCGCGCCGGGGCAGGATATGCCGGCTAGCATCCATCTACTGCTCTACCATCGAAAACTGCTGGGCAAAGTCCTCGACGGTGTCGCCGAATAGGCCCGCCTGGGAAATGGGGGCAGCAAGCAATCGTGTCTTGTCGGCCTCACCCATCTCGACCAAGTTGAGCCAAAGGTGGTGCTCCTGGACCACTAGTGTGGCCATCGTCCACCCGAGAGACCACGCTGTGACCACCGTCGCTCGGAGAGCGAGGTCAGTCACCGAGCACAGTCCCTGCATCAATCCCGGGGCGGAACTACCCTCGTGCAGTTCCTTTAGCGCCTTGGTGGACTTGCAGGAGAGCCATGGCGTGCAGGGCGGAGGCGGCTTGTCCAGCGGCACCGTAGGCCTTGGCCGTCAGAGACTACATAAACCTACAGGCCTTGGATGGGGGCTTTGGGCACCCGCGCCAGGTGGTGGGTATAGGTGCATCGCGAGTGCCTTTATCCACCGGGGGATTGCCGAATAGCCCTTGGCCGCCCCACCATCAAGGGTAGTGAGGGCGGGGAAGCTGAAAAGATCGGGACCGGGCAGTAAAAAGTGCCTCCCACGACCTTGTCAGCTCTTCATGCACTTCCAGGAAGAAAGGAACAGGGGCAGGGCGTGGCTTTGAGCGGCGCCGCGAGCCCAGGAACCAATCACTGAGCCGCGAGGGTTCAGGAAGTGCAGTGAGTTCCACTCTAGCCGACGCTTGCGGCTGCCCGGGAAAGCATGTCATCATCTCCGCGTCAGCCTGTGACTGGGAAATCGACCCCGAAGGGAGGAGCCCAGCTGAGGCTTCCAACTGGACGAGCCCGCTCTACGATGCTGCGCTCGAGAGCTCATCACTTTCGCGGGCTCTGAATAAGAGGTCGAACTCACCGTGAGACGAGCCGGCGGACTCATCAGGAAGCCCGATCGGGGCAGACGAGTGTGCTGGGGAATGGGAGGTCCGCGGGGGGATACCCGGCGGAGGCGGTCACATTGGGGTCCCCAAATCGCCCCCAGTGCTAGCCACGCTGGCCTCATACCCGTGGGTAAATGGACCAAGGCGGGAGCCTCTGGGGTGGCTTGCTTTCTTACGAACCGCAACGTTGCCATGGACATATTCTCGCAATGAGAACATGACAATCCACGAACGCTGTCTCCACGTGAGCAGTGCCCAGACACGAATGACAGTGATCGTGACCGTCAGAAGGCGAGAGATAACGAGCGCAACCAGGAATAACACACAATCGGAAAAGCATCTTTAAAAAGACGCGTCTTTAAAAGACGTTCCGTGTGTGCCGCTCTTACTCTTATATACTCTTTTAGAGAAATAGATTCTTTTATTTCTGCTGAAGCGCCCACGGGCATTCTCTGCAGTGCACCAGTGCAGAGGGGGAGAAGCCGCTGAAATGTGCCGTCAGATCCAGCAGAGGTGAATGAACAGTAGTATTCAGCTCAGTGAGCATGACCGTTCGGCTCCGAAGAGAAAATCTGAATGAGTGGTTGCATACCAGCTCCTTTTATACCCGTATGTCCAGGGGAAAGGCATGCAAATACCACTCGCCAATTTTCATTGGCCTTTTATCAAAGACCAGAGGTGTCTCGGGCTCCCAAGAGTGACCCCTAGTGTCACTACATCGACACAACGTCGAGTGAGTGACAGATAGGGAACATGGGATATGCATGCAATCTCCATCCATGGGTACACTAAACAAAATAAAACAATTTGGCCTGCAAGGTGGTGACTTTTAGTTCAGATTGCAAGTTTTATCTCAAGCTAAGGAACATTTAGAATTTGCTGATGTTTTATAGACAATGTCTTGGTGCTCTGGAGACAGAAATGTTGTTACTTATTTTTGTTCTTATGCAATTATTATTATTATTATTATTATTTATGTTGGCAAATCAGTAGCCAAATGGTATCCATGTGGTTTCTGTGGAAGTGCAGTTGTATCACAAATTCTTGGATATTTGTAATTTGATAGTGACTCCAGTTAATGAACTAGTACTTGTTGCAATTAAGCGTGGTACCTTAATCCAAAAGAACTACGCATGGGCACTTGCTTTGGTGATGCCAGCCCTCATAGTCTGCATGCCACCCCATAAAACATTTTCTAGATCCGCCCCTGCAACTAGTCGACAATTTTAACCTATCCCTGGCCTGATTGGATGCCAGTAATAGCTACTGGCAAGATTTTGGCATAGCACAGTGTTGATGTTTAGCCAAGCAGGTCTGTTTGTTGGTGAAAGGGCAATTGTAATCTACCTGTGCACACACACTCAACCACAAACCCGTTCATTTGTTAAATAGCATGGCCCCAAACAGCCTCAGATTTATCACCATCTCTACTTCCTTTCATCTCATCAGGCAAACAGAAGTTTGGCTCTGATCTCGTGCAGTTTTCCTGGTATTTAACACTTTGTCTGCCATAAAACACATAATGACCATTAGGGCAATAGGAAAAGTTTAACCTACATAAGAAAAGAAGCCTTTAGGGGTCTCTTAATGGCTTAAGGTTTACCGGTAATTACTTGAACAACATTTACATTTTCATAAACTTAAAAGGACGAGCCAGAGGACAAAGACCTTGGAAATCTGTGAGGCTGTGTCACATGTAATAAACAGAAAGATAATCTATTAAGCAATGTATTTATCATACATAAAATCATTCTGTTCAAGACTTTGCCCATTGCCATAGTGGGTCCCAGCAGAAGACTTGTGCGTTGATCCGTGCCCATGTTCTCTAGTAGGTTCTCAGGATAATTAGCAGGCTGCCTGTCCCCTCCATGGCTTCTGTTTGTGTTGTCTGGGAAACCTGAGAACCCTCAGCTTGAAACTAGTGTGGCAAAGCAAAGCCAAAATCTATTAAAAAGACCCTTTTTGTTTGTGACTTATGCACGAGAATGCAATATCACTTTACAGTACTTGGGTACAGAGATACATTTTGAACAATGTAAATAAAACATGAGAATGGTCAAATGATCACTTCGTCCAGTAACTGGACACTACAGGTGGGGTGCTGTGGCATTCAGCCTGTCTTGAAGGACAATGGTCCTTTCTAGAGGTGGTAACGCTTGGCTCTCCTCAACGTTTAGTGATGCCAGGTTGCTTAAGCTGTGGCCTATATTCAGTCCCTTGTGATGGAGGAGAAGTCAACTTTGATTTCAAAAGGTCAGGTATTGTTTTCTACATAAACAATCCTGACTGTTACTGAGCTTGCTGTAGTTTTACAATATACTACTGTATTAAAGAGTACAATATTATTTTACACTACACTACATTACACTACAGTACTATACTATACTTAAAGGAATAGTTTACCCATAAATGAACATTTTGTCATAATTTACTCACCCTCATGTCTTAATTCTCATTAATCCAGGACCAAAACTATGCAATTTATGATTATATGCCATGCTATGCTTTATAGGCTATATTAGGCTGTGCCATACTATACTATGCTACACTGTGAAATTTCTACTCAAATTATTTATTTGCATAACACTTTTCACAATATTGTTCCAATGCAACTTTATGAAGAAAAGTGCCTTACAACCCCCAGTGAGCAAGCCAAAGGTGACAATGCCAATTGAGATCTCCCCAAGATATTTGAGTAGAGTAGATGAAGAAGCATTGGGAAGAACCTAGACCTTACTACAATACTATTCCATACTATACTTAATGCCATATTGTACCATGCTATACTGTGCTATACTGAAATGTTTGTTTGTTTCACATTGTTGGGCTGTCTTGTTTTTTTTTTTTTTTTTTTTATGGTAATGGGGTTTAAAGGTGGCTTTTGCTTGAATAATCGCAGAGTCTCAACTAATGTCACATATTTATTGGTTTTTGAAACATAACATCGCCACAGAATTAAGACATATGAAATTCAATTCCTGAGCTAAATTGACTGAAGGCCATTCCATTGCTAAAAAGGAGCAGTTAATGTTTAAAAATATCAACATTCAAATAATTCTACTCCAAATATGGATTGACTCTTAAAGAACATAAGATCATTTCAACCTGACTCCATTGTTGCTCAAGGAGGCTTCGCATCTCTCAGCCTCTTGGTAAAGTCTTTGTTGATTATAATTCTGCTTTAAGCCTCTATCCTCCCAATGAGAGGAGACACAAATCCTCTTTAAATACGAGCAAATTAATTACATCTCAATAAACCTTGCTTTTTATGTCAGGGCTAAGAGCTTGTTCAAAGGGAAACACATTTCATTGCTGCTTGTGCAGATGAATAAAAATCTTCTGTTTGTTTTCTTTGTGAAGGGCGTGCAAGGAATGGCTAAGCAGAAAAATATTGCACACACTAAGATTTTCCCTCTTGGCTTATAAGTAATAAGAGGTCTATTTAGCCTTTGTAGGTAGGGCAGAGGTGAAATGAAAGAGGTATGTTCTTCCTCAGTGTCTTTCCTTCCATGCTGCAACCCCTAGAATTGTTGAACATTAGACAGTAAGGCTCTTTTGAATACATTAAGCCTGAGCAGGCCTCTCCTAGCAACTGCATACAATTGCCGCAACAACATCCATTCACGCTGCTTTGCTTTGAATGTAGCTCAGAAAAGAGTTTGAGCCCTCAGGCATTAGTCTGTAACTGCAGGCAGTAGAAAAGCTGGGTCATGTGGGGTCCACATAAACGTGGGGAAAGTGTGCTTAACAGTTTCTACTGCTGGATCTCAAAACTTGAACCTAAGACCATGTTCTTTCACACACTGAGTATTAATACTTGTATTAAGGTTAGAGTTGAATGCAAAAAATGTGGACTTGACTTGAACAGTCTAACAGTTATTTTAGCCAGTATTGCTAACCATGGCCGTAGGGCCCCTAGAATCATTACCACCTTTCACCCCACTAGCTATGGCCCTGTTGCCAACAGAGCAACAATTATCCACATTCAATGCATTGTACTTAAAATGTATGGCACTTAAAAATGTTCCAATATGAATTAAAAAGGGCAGGCAGATGCCATAATTTTTTTACATTCAACAAAGTATTCTCTAGTACCTACTGTAGTTCTTTAGAAAACAATCTATGCAGTAAGCAATACACTAACAACCTGTAATGTAAAACCAAGAACTTTTTTTTATAGGAATGGTTCACTCAAAAATGAAAATTCTGTCATTTACTCTACCTAACATCATTCCAAACCTCTATGGAATACAAAAGGTTTGACTTATCACACTGTGAATTCGGCGACAGTAAGTTAAAATTTGTGCTGTTGAAACCAATGTGTGCCAACCGAAATTCCAAACACTTTTCCAGGTGGCCAAATTTGGAAGTCTTGTTGAACATATGGGTATGCAAGAGCTCCAGTTTCCGGATGAAATGTCCACAGGTTGGAGTTTTATTAGTTTTAGTTGTAAATGATTGTAGACGGTCCACATGAATGCATACTTTATTAAACCTACACCCTAGCCCAAACCCCAACCCTAAACCAATCCGTCAGTCAAGTAAAATGTAATTTTAGAAAAAAATGCAACCTTGAATCATGTTCACCATTTTATATATGAACTTGATTACTTCCTGGTTTCCATGGGACCAGAGCACGTCTCGGCGGTTGCACGTACAGTGTGCTATCAGTAGCACCAGAGAAAAAGGAGACCATAGAAAAAGGAGACCCTGCAATCAGCAATATGCAAGCAAACTAAGGGTGTCGTAGACAGCAAAATGGATAAACTCCGTAAAATCAGTCTATATGTGTCAAAATAAACAATTGCAAAAGTGTAAATTACTTATGTTTGTGGCAATGTTCAGTTTTTCCCTTGGCTGCGCTCAAACTTTTGGCATGACTTTCTTATTCAAAAGAGTTTTGCAAGCGTGAGTGGAAAGGCGGGTCTACCTACTTCTTGTAACCAATCAAATGAAGTTTTCATTGACCAGTTTACTCTGAACTGATTGGTTAAATAATGGAACAAATAGCTTCTTCACATGGCTTTGGGTTGTTTCTCTGGGTATGTCGCCTCTCTTGAATATTTAACACAAAAATATAATACACGTTCTTTTATTGTGTGCGTAAAGTTAAGTTGACATTATTCATTGATATAAATATGAATCTCAATCTGGTGTTCAGATGTTTCTTCTGGATGGACGGATGGATGGATCTCATGCTAGAAAACAAAATGGTAAAAGTAACCCATATAAAATTAAACTTTCTGAACATTAAAAGTTAACAGTGGATTTTTTTACCCTTTCTTCTATTTCTGTGTCATTTTGGTTTTTGACAGACAGACAGACAGATAGATTTTACTTATATCATTTTGATTTCTAGGATGAGTTCTATGATACCAGCAAATTACTTTCATCCAAAATGACACGTTGTCACAGTCTGTCTCCCTCATTTTCTTCAAGGACTCTTATTTTGAAGTTTTCCCCTGTACTACATCTCCCATAGTTCACTGCCCTCATCAATTCCATCTGTTCATCATCATCCTCACCTGTATTCCATTCCCTCATTAGTTCCTTTTGTATAAATATCCTCTTGTTTTGCCCATTCATTTGTCAGTCCTTGAAGTGTTACATTGTGTTAAGTTTTGATGTTAAGAGTTATTGATTGTTCCACTCCAGCGATTGTCATTAAAAGATTTAAAGGATTTACTCCTGCGTCTCCTCCATGACCCAACATTACACACGTGAACCGTAATATAGAGTAGTGTTCCAGAAGAAGGGGGGGGACATTTTTTTTAATTCTAGGCAGTTAACTACGATATATTATAAAAGTAAACAATAAGGCCAAAGCATATCAATATTAACAAAAGATAAGGAATGGAAAATGCCTTTAAATGGGTATCTTACTATTTAAAATCTTAGATGACTGAAAGGTCAAGAGACTTGTAAGTTGCCAGAGTGACTCTAATAAAACCGAAAATGTAACATAACTGTATATAGGAATTAGTACCCATTTGATTATTTCTATTAGAGCTGCAAATGCATTGTGCTGTTAATGAAAAAGGAATGTAATGAGCAATGCCTACCACTAAGTGTCAGAGGGCACACATCAGATAGTGTTGTCAAAAATACCGGTACTTCAGTACCAAGTCGATATTAAAAAGATGTAACGATACCAGTGTTTTTGCAGTACCGAGCACTGACTCTATCCAGTAGCAACACACAGTATGACTGACACACAACAGCTTTAATTAAAATGCTCACATGCTTATTTTGAACGCATGCTCTGTTACTCTTTTACACTGAAATGGACAATTAATCAAATTAAAATCGTGACGTCCTAGTGTAATTTATTAAACCACTAAAGGCTGCAGTCTTACTGTGGATGAGCTGCATACTTTAAATCTGACCACTCATCCACTAGAGACTCCACAGACATTGAGAATCATTCTCGTTGTATCAGATGACAGAGCAGCACTAATCTACTGTAAGCCAAACAGCACATGTAAACTATAAATTTATATAATTAAAATCACAGCATTTGCGCTTTAATCTCAGCTCTATATTGCATTTAAAACAACAGAGTTGATCAAAGTGCTTCACAGTAATACAATTTAAAACATAACATTTCAGAATTACCATATACACAAACACATGTAATCTAAAATACAAATGCTTCAAAACTGCGTCCTACATTTCATTTGTCAGACTCAAAGGCCAGTGTAAAGAGATGAGATTTCAGACATGACTTAAAAGTATTCAATGATCACACTAGGCCGTGTGCCAACTGTTTATCCGGAAAAGTGAAGCTTGTGGCAAAGAACACGACATAATAAAAGCAAGATTCAAAATAAAATTTAAATGCCTGAAATTTAAGAAATTTAATAAAAATATATTACAACTGTATAGCAGGGGTCTTCAACAATTTTCGGACCAAAGACCCCTAGGTGGAGAGACGGAGTCGGGACCCATTACATGTTGTATAAAATTGAGTGTTGCGCTTTATGCCAATTAAAACGTGTATGGTAGGCTACCATATTATCGTATGTACATACTTTATGATGTTTATATTGGAAGGCTATTGAAATAATCATTAAATAATGTACAGCAGGGGTCTGAAACCTTTCTGACATGAAGCGACATTTTTCACTTTCCTTGTCAATCACAGTTCCATACCCCTCCTTAATAAAAAGAAAAAGACAGATAGGCAGATAGACATAGATAGGCAGGCAGACAGACAGACAGACAGATAGACCCTGTCCAAGCAGAATAATTTTTTTTATTTTTTATAAGGTTACTAAAATGGAGTCTTCATCTCATGTGATCAGTTTTATACAGATATTTTTAAAGAGCCCATATTATGCTCATTTACACGTTCACAGTTTTATTTTGGGGGTCTACTAGAATAGGTTTACATTCTTTAATGTTAAAAAAAAACATTATTTGGGGAGCCTGGGTAGCTCAGTGGTAAAATACGCTGGCTACCACCCCTGGAGTTCGCTAGCTCACTAGTTCAAATCCCAGGGCGTGCTGAGTGACTCCAGCTAGGTCTCCTAAGCAACCAAATTGGCCCAGTTGCTTGGGAGGGTAGAGTCACATGGGGTAAACTCCTTGTGGTCACTATAATGTGGTTCATTCTCAGTGGGGCATGTGGTGAGTTGAGCGTGGTTGCTGTGGTGGATGTCGTGAAGCCTCCACACACACACTGTCTCTATGGCAACATGCTCAACAAGCCACATGATAAGATGCATGGGTTGACAGTCTCAGAAGCAGAGGCAACTGGGATTCATCCTCCACCACTCGGACTGAGGTGAATACGCAACCTCGACGACTTAAAAAGCACATTGGGAATTGGGCATTCCAAATTGGGTACATACTGTACATTGCTGCAGCACCTCTTTTCACCCTCTGTCTGAAACACTCTGTTGTAGCTCCTGTCTCTTTAAAGCCCTCCTTTCCGAAAAGCCCAGTCTGCTCTGATTGGTCAGCTGGCCCAGTCTGTTGTGATTGGTCAATCATTTAGAGTGTGTGTTGGAAATGTAACGCCCCTTACCATAACTGAGTTTCAGCTCCCGAGCTTCCTGAGCAGCACATTCCTGAGGCGGGCATTATGCGAATGTATTACATAGTGATGTAGCTATGTCACGGGAGTAATGGCTGGACTGCAAACCAGGCGCTTCAGGCAGTTCAGGAGCAGTATTTTCTGTGGGAGAGAATAACTCCCTTTGGCATGGACTTTGTGCTTTGTAACTTTGCAGATCTTTTACATGCACAAACAGCTATATTACACACTAAAGGAAAGGTAAAATCCCCAAAAGCATAAAAGGGCCTCTTTAAATAAAATTTCATTAGGAGTCAAAATTTGCAATGAGGAAAACAATGACTGAGTGCACCTTTAATTATGCTGTTTTGAGAGTCACCATCTTGTGTGTGTGGAACGTTAAGGACCATGTATGCCAGCTTGATAATCTCAGCGGTAACTATTTATTTACACCAGGCAATTAGGCTATTGTTCTGAAAGCAAAACGCAACTGATAATAAAAGAAACTGTAGGCTGTCATCTGCTCAACTGCACAGCACGACCGACGCAAAACAGACACGTTTACTCACGCGACCCTCTACTGTAGCGCTGCTGAACCTGATGTGTGTCACGCTTTGAGTGGCTCATGATGAGCGTGGGTGCTTGAATGGTTTTTCCGCACTGCGCACTTCTGTTGACTAGCTCAGTTTCGTCACACTTTAATAGTGTTTAGCGTTCCAATCAGTTCATAACTAAATACAACAGTACACGCAAAAATTAACAAGGATTAAAAAGAAAGAGGAAGATTTGGCATGCAGATGTGAGGAACTTCAACATTTTGATGGATTAAAATGCATACACCTATCTCTAGCTATCGCTCGCGTGTGAGTGATTATTACAAGTGCCAATGGTGGATCAAACAATAATTTGCGGACCCCCTGCGGTACCACCGCGGACCTCCTGAGGGTCGCGGACCCCCTGTTGAAGACCTTTGCAGTATAGTAAAATGTAATATTCACTGTTATAATAATAATAATAATTAATCATAATAATAAAAAATAATTAAGTTGTTGAATAAAAGTTTGGCAAAACATTTTTGTTTTCACTTGTTAAAGGTTTTAAGAATTTATTGATTAGACACCATTTTGATGATGAAATTAAAACAAACTTTAAAAAATGTTGTGGAACGCGAGTAAAGACGCTGACTACCACCCCTGGAGTCACGAGTTCAAATCCAGGGTGTGCTGCCAGATCTCCTAAGCAACCAAATTGGCCTGGTTGCTAGGGAGGGTAGAGTCACATGGGGTAACCTCCTCGTGGTCGTTATAATGTGGTTCTCGCTCTTGGTGGGGCGCATGGTGAGTTGTGCGTGGATGCAGCGGAGAATAGCGTGAAGCCTCCACACGCACTATGTCTCTGCGGTAACGCACTCAACAAGCCACATGATAAGATGTGCGGATTGACTGTCTCAGACGCGGAGGCAACTGGGATTTGTCCTCCGCCACCCGGATTGAGACGAGTCACTACTCCACCACGAGGACTTAGAACGCATTGGGAATTGGGCATTCCAAATTGGGGAGAAAAGGGGAGATTTTTTTTTTTCTGGAAAGTTCTGGAAAATAGTAATCATTATTAAACTATAATTATTAAAATAATTATGAAATAATAAAAAATAACTAAACTGGTGTGTTCAATAGCACATTATCACATTAGCATATTTTTGCTGTGGTATCGAAATTGGTATCGAGAACTGTGAAATTTCACTGGTATCGGTACTGACTACTGAAATTTTGGTACCATGACAACACTAACAGCAAGAGATGATACTTCCTCTTTAAGAGGATCAGGGATATAGACATTGAAGTCAAGAAAACACTGTGATTTAATGTCTAATACGAGCGCCAACCTAACGCGAGAGGCATGTAATCAGACCCCATACATTGAAGTACTTATGCATGATGACTAGCATGAATACTGGAGCCTGATTCTCCAACGGGAGAACGCTCAGGGCTCGGTTACCCACGTGACCTGGCCGCCACACTGGCAGAACGCACAGTCACCTAACATGATAGGTGAGAACCGAGTACTATAGTTGATATTGACAAAAGCTATATTGATGCAGTATAAGGCATATGATGCATTGATAATTGAGAACATTAATAGCAGAAAGCCTAGAGCCCCATCAACCACCAGCTATTTGCATTGATGATTGTTTCCCCAAAGAAGAATATCAAATCAAATCACTTTTATTGTCACACAACCATATACACAAGTGCAATAGTGTGTGAAATTCTTGGGTGCAGTTCCGAGCAACATAGCAGTCGTGACAGTGATGAGACATATACCAATCTACAATAAACATAAAATTTACACAACACAATTTAAAATCTAATATACACATAATTACACACAACACAATATACAAATAATAATATTACATGTATCATGTACATTATACAATACACATAATATAGAATACACATTATACAATTAAAAAAATAGTATATAGTATATATAAAATGTACAGTAGGTTGTATTGTACTGTATTGATATTCAGGCTGTCGGTTGATAGTCAGTTGCCAGTGTGTTGTTAAGAGAATATAATTTATGACAGTCCAGTGTGAGATAATAAGATTAATAAAGTGCAGTGCTGATGTATATTGATCATGTGAGATCAAGAGTTCAAAAGTCTGATTGCTTGGGGGAAGAAACTGTCATGAAGTCGGCTGGTGCGGGTCCTGATGCTGTGATACCACCTGCCTGATGATAGCAGTGAGAGCAGCCCATGGCTCGGGTGGCTGGAGTCTATGATGATCCTCCGAGCTTTTTTCACACACCGCCTGGTGTATATGTCCTGGAGGGAGGGAAGCTCACCTCCGATGATGTGTCTGGCAGTTCGCACCACCCTTTGCAGGGCTTTGCGGTTGTGGGCAGTGCTATTGCCTTACTAGGCGGAGATGCAGCCAGTCAGGATGCTCTCTACAGTGCTGGTGTAGAACCGTGTGAGGATGTGGCGGTTCATTCCAAACTTTCTTCTTCCTTCTTCCGTCTCAGGAAGAAGAGGCGCTGATGAGCCTTCTTCACAATGGCCTCAGTGTGGACGGACTATGTGAGTTCCTCAGTGATGTGGACACCTAGGAACTTGAAGCTGCTGACTCTCTCCACTGGTGCTCCATTGATGGTGATGGGGCTGTGTTCTCTTTCTCTTCTCCTGAAGTCCACCACAAGCTCCTTTGTCTTACTGACGTTGAGGGAGAGGTTGTGCTCCTGACACCAGCGTGTTAGAGTGTGCACCTCCTCTCTGTAGGCTGTTTCATCATTGTCAGTGATCAGACCTACCACCGTCATATCATCAGCAAACTTAATGATGGCATTGGAGCTATGTGTTGCCACACAGTCATGTGTGTACAGGGAATACAGGAGTGGGCTAAGAACACAGCCCTGCGGGGCTCCAATGTTGAGGGTCAGTGATGAGGAGATGTTACTGCCCATTCTAACCACCTCGCATCTGCTTGACAGGAAGTCCAGGATCCAGCTGCACAGCAAGTTGTTTAAGCCCAGAGCCTTGAGTTTCTCATCAAGCTTGCAGGCACTATGGTGTTGAATGCTGAGCTGCAGTCTACAAACAGCATTCTCACGTAAGTGTTCCTTTTTTCCAGGTGGGAGAGAGCAGTGTGTATTGTAGATGCAGTGGCATCATCAGTGGAGCGGTTGTTGCGGTAAGCAAACTGCAATGGGTCCATTGATGGAGGCAGCACAGAGCAGATGTAATCTCTGATTAGTCTCTCAAAGCATTTGCTGATGATGGGGGTCAGAGCAACAGGACGCCAGTCATTTAAGCAAGTGATTTTGGATTGCTTTGGTACAGGCACAATGGTGGACATTTTAAAGCATGTGGGGACTACAGACAAAGAGAGAGAAAGGTTGAAAATGTCCATAAAAACACCAGCCAGTTGGTTCGTGCATGCTCTGATGACGTGGCCCGGAATGCCGTCTGGACCCGCGGCTTTACGGATATTACCGCTTAAAATTAAAAGTTAAGACTTTACTATTTAAAGCAAGAGCCCTACATCAACACTGTCCAGAAGCACTGCCAACTTATCTGGGCTCGGCCTCATCTTAGATGGAAAGTAGAACAGTGGAACCGTGTTTTTTGGTCCGATGAGTCCACATTTCAAATAGTTTTCTCCGGGCCAAAGAGGAAAAGGACCATCCAAGCTGTTATCAGCGTCAGGTCCAAAAGCCAGTGTCTGTATGGGCCAGGAGTGTGTCAGTGCCCATGGCATTGGTAACTTGCACATCTGTGAGGACACCATTAATGTAGACAGATACTGTATGTACAAATTTTGGAGCAGCATATACTGCATATACTGTCTTTTCCAGGCACATCCTGGACTTTTTCAGCAAGTCAACTTCAAACCACATACTGGCCGAATAAGCAGAGAGTGCGGGTGCTATATTGGCCTACCTGTAGTCCCGACCATCTCCAACTGAGGGTGTGGTGCATTATGAAGCGCACAATACGGCAATGAAGACCCGTACAATTGTGCAGCTGAAGACCTGCATAATGGATGAATGGGGGATAATTCCACTTTTTAAACTTAACAAACTTGTGTCTTCACTGCCTAAATGCTTAATAAGTGTTATTAGAAGAAATGGTGATGTTTCACAGTGGTAAGCCCTCGACTCTCCCAACTTTTTTGGAGTGTGTTGCAATCAACTGATTTTAAATTACTGTACATTTAAAAAAACAAAACAATGAAATTCACAAGGTAATACATCATATAATGCTTAGTTGTAGTGCTTTCAATATAGCAAAGGGTGAATATAATTTACAAATCACTCCTTTTTGTTTTTATAAGCATTTTTCATACAGTCCCAACTTTTTCGGAATTGAGGTTGGACGTGGTCAATCCGTTTTGCTGTTCATGACACCCTTACTTCACTTGCATATCGCTGATTGCAGGTTTGCAATGTTTTTGGCCATATTTAGGCAAAGAACAGAGCCAACATTGTAAGTGCGAAAAAACAGGAAGTCAGAAGAATACAGATCTAATTTATTTAATGTGAATATGAGGTAACAGATTCGCAACACATGATTTACACTTACTGTGTGCATAGCATTTAAATACTGCAAAAAAACAAACAAACAAAAAAATCGTACGTTTGTGACTTGATTTACACCTTTACAAAACGTTTGGTGCGCATGCAAAAAAAACATTCCGCTTGAACACCATTGGTTCTCACGTGTCTCGTAACCGATCACAACGCTTCAAATTGGAATTAGGAAGCGTGAATGATATTTGAGGGCTATGCCAGAGGATGACATTTTAAGTGAAAGATTTTTCTTTGTCTGTCTATTCATCACACAAAGCTTGGAATAAAGCCATAGTGCATAAGTCATACTTTTATGGTGCTTCTTTGTCCTTTTTGGAGCTTGACAGCCATTGGTCACTATGTGCAATAGAGCAGTGTGAACATTCTGCTACACATCTCCTTTTGTGTTCCATGTAAGTAAAAAGACATATGGGTTTCGGACAGCATGAATGAGTAAAGAATGGCAGAATTTTCATTTTTGGACTATTCCTTCAATCTAAAAAGAACTGCCAACTCAAGAACCTTATTAGTCAAAAATGGTTCTAAGATGAAGAACTGAACCTAAGGTACTGCAAAGAACCAAAAAGAATCTTTATTTTTAAGAGTGTAGAGGTAAAGGCTTGCTAGCACTCTTCAGCAAGAAAAAAGGAATGGAACAGTTGGTCTTATGTTACAAAGATAGAAGCTTAGTTAATGTGCAGACAAACGGCGTCCACCTATTCCTGAGTCCATGACCACTGATGTCTCTCATAATATATATAAATCAATTGCAGGATGGGCTAGCAGACACAGAGTCAGTAATGCAGTGATTGATGACACTGATGTGAATATTTGTAAGCTGATAACCCCCCCCCCCCTCTCTCTCTCACAGAAAGCATACAACATTGAGCAGCAGAGTGTGAAAAACGGAAAACACCTGAATGGAGTGGGTAAGTTTACACTTACATGTCCTCAAGAACAATGAAAGCCGCCGCACAGCCCTGCAAAGGAACAACGCAGTGTTACCACAGCTCCTGCTCCTGTTTTGGTTAGCCTTCCACAAGCTTCTCACAATAAGTTGCTGGAATTTTGGCCCATTCCTCAAGACAGAACTGCTGTAACTGAGTCAGGTTTGTAGGCCTCCTTGCTCGCACATGCTTTTTCAGTTCTGCCCACAAATTTTTTGAAGTTGAGATCAGGGCTTTTTGATGGCCACTCCAGTTCCTTGACTTTGTTGTCCTTAAGCCATTTTGCCACAAATTTGGAGGTATGCTTGGGGTCATTGTCCATTTGGAAGACCCATTTGCGACCGAGCTTTAACTTCATGGCTAATGTCTTGAGATGTTACTTCAATATATCCACATAATTTTCATTCCTCATGATGCCATCTATTCTGTGAAGTGCGCCAGTCCTTCCTGCAGCAAAGCACCTCCACAACATGATGCTGCCACCCCCATGCTTCACGGTTGGGATGGTGTTCTCTGGCTTGCAAGCCTCACCCTTTTTCCTCCAAACATAACGATGGTCATTATGGTCAAAAAGTTCAGTTTTGTTTCATCAGACCAGAGGAAATGTCTCCAAAAAGTAAGATATTTGTCCCCATGTGCACTAGCAAACTGTAGTCTGGCTTTTTTATGGCAGTTTTGGAGCACTGGCTTCTACCTTGCTGAGCAGCCTTTCAGGTTATGTTGATATAGGACTTGTTTTACTGTAGATATAGATACTTGTCTACCTGTTTCCTCCAGCATCTTCACAAGGCCCTTTGCTGTTGTTCTGGGATTGATTTGCACTTTTTCATCTCTAGGAAACAGAATGCGTCTCCTTCCTGAGTGGTATGATGGCTGCGTGGTCCTATGGTGTTTATACTTGCATACTATTGTTTGTGTAGATGAACATGGTACCTTCAGGCATTTGGAAATCACTCCCTAGGATGAACCAGACTTGTGGAGGTCCACAGTTTTTTTCTGAGGTCTTGGCTGATTTCTTTTGATTTTCCCAAGATGTCAAGCAAAGAGGTACTGAGTTTGAAGGTAGGCCTTAAAATACATCCACAGGTACACCTCCAATTCAGTACACCTCTTATCAGAAGCTAAATGGCTAATTGTCTAAAGGCTTGACATAATTTTCTGGAATTTTCCAAGCTGCTTAAAGGCACAGTTAACTTAGTGTATGTAAACGTCTGACCCACTGGAATTGTGATATAGTCATTTAAAATTGAAACAATCTGTCTATAAACAACTGTTGGAAAAATTACTCGTGCACAAAGTAGATGTCCTAAACGACTTTCCAAAACTATAGTTTGCTAATATGAAATCTGTGGAGTGGTTAAAAAAATTTGTTTTAATGACTTCAACCTAAGTGTATGTAAATTTCTGACTTCAACTGTATATGCCATGCAATGGTATAAAAGTGTCAACCAGTTGAAATTCTGTCCTCTCAGTGGACAGGGCTGCTTTACATTATTTACACTTAAGAAACAACAAAGAAACATAGTGTGCAAAAAATATATTATAATATTATTAATATAGAATTAAACTGATATGCAGTCAACTTTTTCATATCATCTCTTTTACAGCAGCTTCATATATGGCTCATCCAATCCAAATTTAGACTCAGAATTATCTGTTGTATAATATTAGTTGTACTGTTTTGAGTCCTCTGTTTTTAACTCAAGTGTTACATAATGTGAAGTTGCTGTTTTTGCTCTGGTGCCAGACTTATTAATTGGTAATGAATAATCAAGTTGTTTGGTTTTGATCCATCAAGTTCCAAATAAAAAGAGAAAATAATCAAATAAGATGAAGAACATTTTAATTGTAAAGTATTTAATTTACTCAATTATCCAAAAATAGGCATTACCACATGGTTAATTTAATTTCAAGCAAAAAACACTTTATTGATATATACGCTCACTGAGCACTTTATTAAGAACACCTATACCCCTACTTATTCATGTGATTATCTATTTAGCCGAGTGTGTGGCAGCAGTGAAGTGCATAAAATCATGCAGATATGGGTCAGGAGCTTCAGTTAATGTTCACATTAACCATCAGAATGGGGAAATATTTTGATCTCAATGTTTTGACTGTGGCATGATTGTTGGTGCCAGACTGGCTGGTTTGAGTATTTCTGTAACTGCTGATCTCCTGGTATTTTTACGCACAACATTCTCAAGAGCTTACTTAGAATGGTGCCAAAAGCAAAAAACATCCAGTGAGCAGCAGTTCTGTGGACAGAAATGCCTTTTTGATGAGAGGTCAACAGAGAATGGCCAGACTGGTTCGAGCTGACAGAAAGGCTAGTAACTCAGATAACCACTCTGTACAATTGTAGTGACCAGAATAGCATCTCAGAATGCAAAACACATCAAACTTTGAGGTGGATGGGCTACAACAGCAGAAGACAACATTAGGCACTTTATTAGGACCATGGTGTTCCTAATAAAGTGCTTAGTGAGTGTATACACGGTAACTGTTAAAAATAATTACTTATACTGTGATGTATGATTTGAATCATACTGCTGACCTCTAATATCATCATATTGGCAAGCATAATTTATAATTCTCATTTTATATAACTAAAAAATGGCCATAGAAGGACTATGTCCAGTGGAAAAAAAATAAATAAATGTGCAGAGCCTGAGATTTAGCAGTTCGAGAGAGAGAGAGAGAGATTAAGCCCATCACTAATTCTATCAGTTCCAGACTTCTAAGACAGAGAGACAGAGAGAGAGAGAGAGAGAGAGAGAGAGAGAGAGAATTTAAAAAAAAAAAGTGTTGGGAGTAAAAGGAGGGGTGTGGCTTAAGAATGGCCAGTGGTCATGTGACTGTTTACACTCTGAGAGGAGGCAAGTATGTGAGAGAACAGAAGAATCTCAGGAGAAACGGCCCTCACATGAACATATAGGAACTCATACATGCATATGCACAAAAAGGAAGCACCGGGATGGACCAGAGAGTTGCACACAGTTTGTACCCCCCTGAGGGCCAGCCCAGCAGACCCAGAGATGTTCTTGTTAAGTCAGGTAAGAGAGATAGAGACTATGTCTGAGATTAGAGGATGCTGTTCTAATGATGCTGAGTTTAAAGACATAAAACTTTAACCAAGCATCTAGAATACCAACAATCAAAATGCTTTCCATTTTTATGATAAACTGTGGATTAAATTCATAGATATTATAGCCAAAATTCAGTGTCATTTAAAACTTGTTGTAACAACTGATTTTTAACAGTTGAATTGTAACATTCCAATCGCAATTTAGAGTTTACGGATAGAATGTCATATAATAAATAGATTTACAACATATTATCTATACATGCTTTTCAAAAACGCTCAGATTTCTGCTTGCTTCCCACCATAAAAACTTGGAATTCCGAAAACTCCTGGTAGAGTTAAAGAAATAAAGAATGTTATTGCGAGCAAACTACGGACGTCCTCTAAAAGACAAACTAAGAATGAAAAGGAAAATTAAGCACATAAAACACACTTGAAGAAATCAGGAAAATTTCTTGCTCTGGGCATAGTGCTCAACTTGTTACTCATGGTGCAAAGTGAGGCTACAGAATTCACTGACCAATAGAAATTCACTATTTGCTATTCAAATAAGAAAATAGCTCCTTTGAATGGAATTAAAGAAACATACCTGAAGGCAGAGTCCTACTCTACAAGTCTTTATGTCGATTCATAGCAGTTTTGATTTTGGCATTCTTTTGAGTGTAGTTTTCGTAGACTGATGATAGATCACTAACATAAATTAATATCCCTGCATACTGCTGACAGTCTTTCACAATTTTGTTGATTTAATGTTTTACTGGCTTTATGTTTGTTTTAGCTGAAAAGCACAAGGTCCACACTGCATTTCTGCCCAACCATAATCGACACTAGTAAACCCTGCTGTGTGTATTTGAACAGTTATCTTAAATCATCCTGCTCCATAGGAATACCAAAAACGCTTTTTCCAACATATCCTTGATGTCTATTAATTTATTAAAGACTTTGCCCACTAGGGGCAATGTGAATTAAACCATAGGCATAGTTCACCCAAAATGAAAATTCTCTCATCATTTACTTACCCTCATGCCAGCCCAGATGTGCATGACTTTCTTTCTTCTGCTGAGCACAAATGAAGATTGTAAGAAAAATATCTCTGCAAGTGAATAGTGACCAGACATTTGAAGCTACAAAAATCACATAAAGGCCACTTAAAACATAATCCATAAGACTCCAGTGGTTATATCCATATCTTCAGCTGCAACATACTGTAAGTGTACCTGTTGCTTGTGCTTGTGCACAAACTCCACAGGGACACGAGCATCGACCAAAACAATGACGTAACATTCAAAGAGACTGAACGTGATTCACTGACATCATGCTGACAGATGTAGCATAATTAAAATTACACCATTATGATTGTTTTCTACAAACTTTGAGACTGTATATTAGATTTGACTCTCCAGTGCTGGAACAGGGCTAAAACAAAGTGTGGATATAGGTCTGACTATGCGAGACTGTAGTTTGAAGTAATCACTTTTCTTTGCATGATGCATTGACTGCATTTATACGATAGCCTATGTCAGCGTTAGCTAGCTAGCCAGCTTTATCAATAGCTGTTAGCTAAATTTGGTGGATGATGACAGTAGCTGTTTATAAAATAGACTGTACATTATAAATATGTTGACACAATTCAGTATTGATGTGAATCCATCACAACTGTCATTTTGATATGTCGATGCGCTATTGTTTTATAATAATATAATGTATATATTTTCTGTATAACCAAGTTATGTTACACTAATGAATGGAGATTTTTGCATTATCTTGAACATTGTCTAGCATTCATTTCATGTGTTATTGTAGTTTAGCTTGCTGAGTAATTACAGATTAACATTGTCAGTTACTGTGAATCAGCATACCTGACTTTTAGTATAAAGAGAAGATCGTTGAAATTATTTGAAAATTATGAAGCAAGGTAGCTTGCAATTCGTCAGTGTTAGCAGGCAAGATCAAGTTAGTTAAAATTACACAGATCAGTCCTTATGGCACTATATTTCACATGCTTTGAAGTTATGTAAGCTTACCTGTCCAATAAGAAGAACGCCAATGCAGGGTCAGTTTTAATCCCCAAAACTGAACGAAGGTCCCTCCAGGAGTCAAATGCCCTGCCGATGTTCACTCTAGTTTTCGCTCGACCACGATCACGTTCCCGCTTAGACAGATGGGATTCAGTAGATAAATGTATTTTTTATTTTTGTATTTTTTTTTGGCTTACTCTGAGTTTGTGTAAGAGTCGGTGTTGTGCTGGGAGCCAGACATTTTCTGGATTCCATCTCTAAGATAACATTACCTAGTGTTGCAGACTATCTGTTGACTCTGTTGAATAGTGGAAGAAAAGCTACTGTCTGAGGCAAGGCTCTCGGGAGCGCGCATATACATCACATCCTTTGAATTTTCCCGGCAAAAGCGACCCGCTCCCTTCCCAAGAAAATCAGTCTACAGGCTTTAATAGGCAACCTAGGAAGTCCGGGAAGGGCTCATTTTTTAAGTTGAGTTACAAGCCGTTCAAACATTGGCAAAAAAAAAAAAGGTGAAATGAAAAATGTTTACATATTGCACCTTTATGTCAGTAAACTGGACAAAAATGGCCCATAAATAAGAAATGATCAAAGTGACACAATCTGCAGGAAAAACAGATTTGTAAAAAAAAGAAAAACCTTTTACTTTACTCTTCCAGTCTACATTTATATGCTTGAAATAGGTTATTGTGTTTTATTGTCCATAGAGAATGCCACTTTACTTCTTCCTGAGGACCTTTATAATGCTAATTCCCTGTCTGAGAGCTCTGCCTTAATTTTATGGCTTGCCAAGGACCAGTATTCAGAAGGGATTATGGGAAATAACACTGCACTTCCACACAAACACATATACACACACCCATGGGAGAATGGGATCCCCGGGCATCCTCTGAGATTGCTGATGTCGCCATGGCAACTCTCAGCATTCTGTTTGTATACAATCCAGTGTGGGAACAAACTTCTTACATAACAGATCATTTTGTTTTATGTTAACAAAAATGGTCTTTTTAATGCTAAATGCCTGGTGGTCAAAGGGACAGTACATTCAGTGATGCAGAGAAATCTAAACTGTGCTACATTAACAAAGTCCATATGCTTTAATTTCCCTACAAAAAAAAAAAAAAAAAAAAAGACATGGTATTACCATAAACATATACCAAGGAAAAAACAATGATAATACTGTACCATGTTGGACACTAACAATGATATTCTTTAGCCCTAAAACAGGCAACTTCCATCACAAGATACATTCTTTTTAGTTTCTTATAGGGAGAAAGAGTTTCTCACCCAATCTTCATATCATTTATCATAGTGGGGTCTGTTTTGAGTATGTGAGTCAAATGACTTGGTTCAAATTTTCTGTGATCGTTAAGTCAGCCTGACCTAAAACCAACATGGCTGCCCATGGTGCAGGACATGCTGTCTTTGTGATAATTATTTATATATTAATCATACTTTTCTTCAGTAAAACAAAACTGCTAATATTAATTGTGAACGTTGTCTTAAGATGCGGAAGAAGAAAATTAAGTCATATGTTGTTCATTCTTTTATTTAGCATATTTTGAAGAGTGCGTATCCCCTGAGATACGTTGTCAGATTAAGGGAAGAAAAAGGGTTAATCCACAATATTACACATACACATTTATTATACTTACACATGTCATACATGCAACCTTAAAACTAAACTTTTCTCAGTTTTGTTACACAGTGCTGGGTAGTAATGGATTACATGTAATATGGATTAAGTAATCAGATTACAAAAATCAAGTACTTGTAATTGGATTAAATTACATTTTAAAATATTCGTAATCTGACTACAGTTACTTTTTATGGATTACATAATTGCATATTAAGAAATCAACGGCAGTTAATTGTTAATAATTTATTGATTACCCTAATCACTCTTTTTTTCAATCTTTTGCATGTTTCATTCTAAATCAGTATACTGCTGATATACCTAGCAATGCCATTGCTGTTGATTTTATGGTCATTAATTTTTGTTCAATTTATAATAATTTTATGTTGATTTTATGACCAATTAATGTTCGTAATGTTTCTATTGTTTTATGTACTTAAAATGAACTTGATGTCTCAGTGTTTTGAATTATAACTTTGGCCATGTACTGTCATTGCTGTTAGATTTAATGTTTATTGTATGTTCATTCATGTAATGTTTAATGCACTTTTTAAAAATGTCATAAGAAGCTATTTTTCTTTGTAATAAAGAATGGAATACATTTTCTTTCTTATTGTACATTTATGTTAAAATGATACAAGGCTATCCTACTCAAATGCCTGTGACGTCAAATGAAATAGAATTAGGTTGGAAGTAATCCAAAAGTAACAATACAAACAAACATACACACACTCTCTCTCTCACACTCACACACACACACACACACACACACACACACATATGATATGTTTTAAAGTCAGAAACTCATAATTTTTTGCATCAAATAAAACAGTAATATTGATGACTTTGACTTTTTGTACCTTTATAGGGCAACGTATCCTGGGACATACAACTCATAAAATCCAAAATATATCAGATACATCCAAAATTCCTTTGGGTATGTTTACTTAAGTCCAAATGATATAACAAGTGACATGAAATGATTTTTTGCTAATCATTTTCCACTCTTGCCTGTTTTAAGGTTAAAGTGCCTTACAATACCATTTAAATACCATGGTATATTAACCCTTTTGTGAGAAAATTCAGTGCAACCGTTCTGTTCGGGTCAAAAAAGACCAGGCAGAGTACAGACGATATACAGCACACCACCCCTTTGATTATAAACATGAACATTGAAATTGGCTTGTTTGAAACACTAAACTCATGCTTTTATAGTAAGTAGGATTTCATCTGCAAAAAGCACTACCTATATGTCAGTGGTGGTGAAAATATGTGAAAATAATCCCATAGACATTGAAAAGTTCCCCACACATATCTAGGGATCGGGATATCATAGAGACTTAGAGATGGTCTTTTTTACTTGAGCAACAATGGAAAAGAATGTTGCGGACGATAAAACATCGGCGGCCGCTGTCACTCAACACCACTGATAATATCTGCAATGAACACTCATTATAACAAAGAATAAATTAAAATGGAAATAGAAACTCCTGCTCAAGAACTAGAGATGTTTCTTATCCATTAGACACTTACATAACGAAAACTATTTCAAGAAGCTGTGGGGACAAAATTGGCACAGGCAAAAAGTGGTAGGGACATGTTCCACCCGTAAATGACGCCTATGGATGGTATTACCATCTGATACCATTACTGAACCATGAATTGTACCAAATTGTTTTTTTAATTAAGCTGCATAGATGAGAAAAGCACATTGCCTGTTGCAGCCCCATCAACAGACACCATAGAAATCAAATTGACCCCACAATGTTTCATCTGCAATTCTTGGAAATGGACTCAGATTTGATCAGTGGCAATGAGTTCCCTGTCTGCATGACTTGTGGGCCTGTGGGGGATGTTGATAAATACATTATGCTCATAATAGAAGGATATTAACTTTCAAAGCAGACACAGTACTGCCTCTGCTGCTCTTCACCATGTTACAGATCCCTAATCAGTGAAAACAAGGACAGTCTTCCACAGCAGCAGATTATGTGGGAGAACTGAATTTCTTGTAGCCTTGTCTCTCTCTATGTTTGTGTATGTGCATGCACTTTATCCCATGAAGACTTCTATTTGTAATACACCAAAACCACTTGTATTTTATAACCATGACGCAATATACTCCCTGTACATTAATACTTATGTGGAACACATACACATACTGTACAGTACGCTCACACAATGAATAGACCATGCACTGCAAGCAGCCATTGAAATGTATTAATTTGTCATTAAATGTCTGTGAGCGCTCTAGATGCAGTGCTATATGCAATGACTGTGTGTTTAACCAATTGTTGTGAGAGCATTAATTCTAAAGGTGAATGGGACTGCTTATGCTATCTGTGACATACACACAAACTGTGGGAGTTTTGTTCTGTATGTTAATGAAGTGGTTGTTTTTGTATGTTAATGAAGTGACTAGGATGTAGTTAATTGGCAAAAGAATGGAAGAAACATATGCAAGGCCATAAATGCAGTCTGAGTTGGGCACCAACCCCCTAAGGGGGCACCATCTTACCCTAGGGGGTCACAAAAAGTCCCCCGACTACCCTTCCTCACACGTTAAATGTTATTGATAGACCCAACAGTCACAGAAGACTATTCCCGTCGCCTCGCGTACCCCCAGTCAGACTACAGAAAATCTTCATGGCCATTATACTAGTATAGTATAGTATAGTATAGTATAGTATAGTATTCCAAACCATAAGACAACACTGTGTGAGGATCAGATCAAATTTAATTGCTGGAAAACATGACATCCTGATCCTAGCTAGGAGCTCTACACCTCATGAGACATGGCAGCCAATGGCGTTTGACATCACTGACCTAAAACCTGTGTCGTAAATTACCCTTACAAAAATCGAGAGTTCATGGCAAATTTGCAGCAAACTTAGTTACACTGATTATTTTCAAATGCAAATAAGCTTTGTGGCAAATTGTTGCCAAATATTTGCAGCAGGTTCACCACTAACGGTGAAGAACTGCAAACTTCTGGCAAACATTTGTGGCAAAACACAAGCTCATTTGCATGTGAAAATAATGAGTGGCAAATTTGTTGCCAATTTGTGGCAAGTTTGCCAGAACTCTAGATTTTTTGTAAGGGTAATGCTTCTTGATGTAGCAATTTTTGAATGTGTTAGAACAAGTTGAGAGCAGGATGTGTTATGGCGGATACCAGGGGACCATGATCATTGAATAAAAACCTACATTTGGGTCCATTCTTTTCACAAAGCGGTCATAAGACATGGAATACACCCGGAACAAGCTACATGATCAAACGCAAAGTCGATATGTTGTTTCCAAGAGTTCCAGTACCCTAGGATCTTCCGGATTATGCTGACTCACCTACAGGTGCCATCTCCCATTAGACATTTTTGCACTGGCTCCATCATGTTTGCCTTTTCATGTAGAGCAACCAGATGTGAGTTGCGTCTGCAGCATGGGAGACCCAGGTTAAGATCCCGTGTTGAAACCAGGAAGAAATCGCAGTCACATAATCAGTGACAAGTGTGATTCAGAGGTTCCATTTTTCACTCTTTTATTAAATTGTTTTAAATTGGTTGGGGGTAGGGGTACAGTTTATAAAATATGCATTCCTCTTCACGGTATTACAGCCTGTCCAGCTGAAAACAACACAGTTTACAACTTGCTTTTGGCGCCCCTCTGTGGAAATCACACCCGTAAAATGTTCCCCTACGCCAAACAACACTTACCACTTTGGCCAGTGTTTTGCAATTCGGTAAGCACAGACGAATTTTAGTTTAAAAAAGTTAACATACTGTTTCTGATTTCACTATGACATCAGTCTGGAATGAAACAGTTCACTTCAGTAGAGAAGAATGTGTTGTTATGGGAATTTATGCTCATTCCAAATATGTCTTATAATTTTACAGTTTATTCTGTGTTACTCACTGCTTTTAATGCAGTCCTCTGTTTGAACTAATGTTCTGTGTGTGTGTGTGTATGTGTGTGTGTGTGTGTGTTGAAGATGTTTTTTTTTTTTACTCTAGTGTGGGTATTGAGATAACAGCAAGGTTAACAACTTGAGAAAATTAACTGCCGAAACTCTCAGAGATGAAAGCAGAAGCAGCTGTGTTTGCGAAGGTGGAGGCTGCACTCCATAGATACTGATAAATAACCAGATAACAGAAGGTTCTGGGTTCCCTCACCAAAAGGAAGCTTTGGCATTGCAAATGGTGACTGTGAAACATTTCTTGCAAGAAATTAAACTTACAGAAAGACAGTCTATTATTTCAGAATTTCCACAACAATTTTGGCATCACTGGGTGGGCCGTCGGCTGATCCGACCAACGAACTCAGTGCTGAAGGAAAAAACTGTGTACAGGCAGGAGTCGGAGTCCCCTGTGGCCGAACCTCCCTGGAAAAAGTGGGTGAGATGCGGCTGCCGGACGGCTGGGAACGGGGTTGGATCACCGCATGGCCCAAAGAACCGAGGTGGTTTACTAATATTGACTCAAGCAGGACTTCTCTTTCTGGTAAGAGGAAATGTCTTAAGACATTTTGGGTAAAGGGCAGTGATCTAAATAATTCAGGGAATTATTTTGGCAAACGGGTCACTAGGGCAGGTCAAGGGAGACTGCTAGAGAATCACTCGAGTACTCCAGTCACTAGGGCCGGGACGCTCCGCTAGTTGTACATTTTATAAATAGGGCTGTTGCAGTGCCACCGCTAGTTAGATGGTATGGGTTCGAACAAAAGCAAAAATGGGGAAAATTCGATTGTAGATGAACCCGATTTGTCAGTACATAACTAATTATGGCAATGGATGTTGTGATCAGCTGCGAGTCTGGGTAGTGGAGTGTGGGTTTCCTAAAATAGGGAGTTTCAGTATGTGGCAGTTCAAACAACTTTTTTGCTAGAAGAAAAGGAAAAAAGAAGTAGGGAGAAACATAACACTATGTCAAAAAGGAAACAAGAAGCATGTAATTTTTCAGCAGACTGGAAAACATATACAGACTGGCTGACAGAAGCATATTTGAGGGAAAGGAAAATTAAACTTACAGAAAGACAGTCCTCTGCTTCTGAGTCTATTATTTCAGAATTTCCACGACAGTGTACAAAAAATATCAGATTAAACATTAACCACTGTGATAAATGTTGCTCATTTCAAATGAAATGAAAGTCATACCCAAACATATAATGTGACAATGACAAAACTGTACCCCAACATATAATTTCACGATGATAAAATTCTGATGCTCCTCAGTCTATTGATGGCAAAGGATTCTCATTGAAAGCAATGCACTTGCTGGATGCATCTGTTGGGCCTCATGTATTCAGATAGAAGACAAAGGCAGGCCTAACACAGTCGTAAAAACTTAACTCAAGCCCCCACCTTCCAAGTCGTAAATCTTACTGATAAAAATCGCGCCAAAATCAAACAAAGGGAGTCCAAAACAGACTACAAATCCATGAAGCCTTGCTCACTAAAGGATCGAACTCTCAACTCCTATTGGATGAGGCACACAACAGAACGTCACCTCAAACCATGACATCATCAGGAGTTGAAATACCTCTGAAATGCTTTCATGAGTTGCTTCCAGTGACTTTGTTTGCAGCGTGTGGAGGCAGCTCTTCGCTGCTCTCCGGTGCAACCTCGTGGCACAAGGAAGTAACGTCCGACTTGAAACTGTGGCCATACAATCTCCATCTCGCTGGATGAGTTGAGATTACTCTGTGTTCAACCGAACACTCTAACGGATCCGAAGGAGACCGCCGAGCAATTCGCATCTTCATCCGTTTGCATACAGAAGTGAAGAGATTGAAGATGGAAGAGAAATCTTTAATCAAGTCGACATTTCTGAGTTCTCCGCCAGCCCGCCGAGAATCAACAGCCGTACCGCCCGCCGACAGAGCGAGGAAACGGCCTCCCGTCATCACCCGAGCCTCAAGGAACCGGGTCAGAGTTAAAGGACGGAGGAAAACACATTCTACCTGTGTCCTCATGCGATTCAAGTAAGAGGTTTACGTCTGGGCAGAGACAGAATATTACAGTGTGTTATTCTTGTGTTTCAAGGTTTTTCCTTGTACAGTTTACGGACCGCCATGTCCGCTCATTATTAATACTCAGGGTATTAATTATCACAAATTTGTTTTGCTGTATTGTGGTCCAATCAAATTGGATTGTTGTGCAATTTCGCCATCGCGGGTGAGACAGCAACTGAGTTCATCCATTAAAGAGTCAAATAACGCGGGACTTTTACGAGCCATCCACCACGTCTCTGAGTGATAAACTGACAGCTGTTTTCTCTCCCACTATCGCGAAATTGGCTTTAGGGCTGTCACTTACTCATCTCTCTCTCTCTCGTACTAACCACACACCCCCACACACACACACACACACCTTGTGTGTTATAGGATTATTTTATTTCCATATCTAATCATATCACTGTTTAGTTTGTAGTTGTAAGTCGGAAGTTTATTGACTGCATTGTATTAATTATTAATTGATATTACTGCATAAATAAACTTTGTTTATATTACAAAGAGAAGTGTTTTGGTTTGTTTTGCATACGCCTGTGTCATGCTGACGGGATGTCAGTGCTCGGATTCAAACCTTCATTCATTGTTTTTTTTCCAGAAAATCTATATTCTTCGGATGTCGATTTTCCTAAGAAAACAATCTAATATTGAGACCGTTTTACTATTTGGTTATTAGTCCCTAATTCCAGGGTGGTGCCCCGTCAATGTTAATCCTTATTAATATTCTATTGATTTTTGATAATTGATAATTATCTTTGATGATTGAATTTGAATGATCAATAAGCTAGTGTTAATTTTAATTAATGTTTCATCGATGTTAACAATTAACAGTTATCTTTGATAATTGTTGATTTAAAGGATTTTAAAAAGCTAACATTGATTCTCAATGTTCTATTGATTTTAATAATGAATAATTATCTTTGATAATTATTAATTATTGCTAATAACCAAACTTGCTCCTAAATGTAGCACACTACATTTACTGGAGCCTCATATGAGGTTTTAATGAGTTAGATTCAATTGATTAATTTAAATATTAATTAATAACTACAGAAATAATTATTAATTATTTCTGATAGTAACACTGATCTAAACAACCAGTAAAGCCCTACACATTGGAAACAAATGCTAGAGGGTGCTTTAGGCGTCAACATGATGGCATACGAGGCTTTTGCGCAAGTGGTAGTATTTGACACCTCTGTAATGAGAACGGGTTAAGTATATTGGTGCACATTCTTCTGAAACTTGGTAGAAGCTAACCAAATTTGGCAGATACAGTACCAACATGGACAGATTTCATAACATGCACTCATCTTCAGAAACTGTAACAAAAATCTGTTAGGTTAAAAAAATAAATAAAAATTCCCTGACTACATTAAATACATGTTCACTTGCAGCAAGGATATACAATAATGGTACCCACCACAATGTGTTTTGTTGATGAATTAAAGTTGCTGAGCAATTATTGGTTGTCAGCATAAAAATATTAAAATTCAAGAGACGTTTAGAAAACAAATTTGTCAGTTTTCATATTCGGCATGTTGTCATGTTATGTTAATATTTTGCATATTTTGGGGCCTATGGAGTTCATGGTATTATTAATAAATTCTCCATGTTCAATTTTAAAGACATTTCTGTTTACTTTTCTATGATAAACAAATTTGCCACTGTGTTGGGTCCAATGTAATATCTGGGTGCTGTAGCAAAACCAGTGACATTACTAACATTTACCGTGGAGTCCACTCAAACATCACTTTAAATATGCTTGGCTGACTTGGCATCACACATATGAAAATCTCTAATCAACACAGTCACTGTTCAAATCACGGATCCTGGCTTCATAATCCTTATCAAAATGAAACAGCTCTCTCTTTTAATAGATTAGTGGTGTTCATTGTGAAAGTAGTAATACAAACAGAATGAGATTCATATCAGTAATGTTAGTCATATGGTCTATGACAGCTTTACTTTGAGCTTTATGTTCCTAATGAATATGATATTTGCATGGCATGTGACTTTATGGGGAAAAAAAAATCTGTTTTATCTGTAAAATTTCAGCTTTTAAGTGCAGAAAGAACATGGTTGCTAGGTGGTTGGTTCTTTGCCCAAAGAGCCCACCCCAAGTCTCAATGATATTAGTTCCTAGATATGACTTTGTCCCTCCTTAAATGTAGGGAATGGGGCTAAAACCACCCCTTAAGTAAAATGTGCCTTTTTCTGCTTTCAACGTGTATGAAGATTGAAAAAACACATTCTTTTTACTGAATATTGATGGAGCAACATGATTTGTGTGAAAATAAATAACGGAAGGTTGTTTTGACCCACTTTATAGTAGGTGTCTTTAACTAGTGTACTTAAGCGTTTGATACAATGTACGTATTATGTACAAATGTGTTGTTTACATTTATAGTGCCTGCATTTAATTACATCTGTACACTGTTAACCTTTTTTGATTAAATATTTATTTATTTTTTATTTTTTTTAAGGGGCGAGGGGGCCTTTTACCCCACACATGGGGTATAAGTCAGCTAATGCAAATAATTTAGAGACATCAAGATGCTTTTTGAGTAACAAATTTAGATAATGCTGATTCAAAATAACCACTTCAGAGAAGGGTGCCATTTCCTGTTAATTTCAATCACATTTGGAATTTCATAAGATCTCAAGTACACTGCAAAAGGGAAAGCAGCTTTACTGAAAATAATAAACCAGTAGACCTGAAATCAACATACTATATTTATGTTTGAGATGAGAACATAATTATATTGCGTAATGTCCAAGTGTTATTCAATACATCAAAAAGTTTTATGATCACATTGCAATAAAGGTTTCAAATGGATTCAGACTTCTAATATATGGTGTTCACTCAACATGATTTTTACTGCTTGCTCAATTAACTTATTTAAAATAAGCTAATGCAACAATTCTTTAGCATTTGGTCTCAACTTAATTTCATTGTGTCCAATCCATCTATGTTCACTTAAGCCAATTGTGTTAGGACTATGTGAATAATATTTGTTGCAATTTCCAGTTCCCAGCATGCTTTGCATGGGACTGGATTGGGAGTGTATTTCTAAATGAAACAAGTAGGAGACTTGTTAGTGTTCTGTTATGTTTTATTTAGGGGGGTTTCTATCATGTTGAATTTGTTTGTTTTTTTTGGGATGTTACCATTGCGGAGAAGAGTGGAGATAATGGTTAGGTCGAGGTTGGGTACATTACTACTGACAAATTGGTGTGTATTGCTTTTATCATAAAGCAAATACTGAGGGATCATCAGTATAATGACAGATAACAAGTATGGCAGCACCATACTTGTTATACAATACATATATATATATATATATATATACAAAATTCAAATGTGTTTATTGGTACTAGCTAACATCAAGCTTCAAAGTTCAATAGAGTAATTTGAAGAGATCAAATTTAAGTTAGGTTGACTCAATTCATTTAGGTTCTCATTACACAAAGTATCTGAGTATTTGTCATATCAAAGAAACTCATTTTCATTGTGTGGAACCAATGTCTACAATTGAATTATGTTAGACCAACTAATTTTTTTTCCAGTTTATTCTACAAACAAATGAATCTCTATTGTGATTGGATCAGTCATGTTAGTCCATTTTAAACATTATACATAAAACATATTTCCCCCCCACTTAAAAAAGCAATGTGTTTTATAGGGCCTTTAGCCAAGGGGGCTTTTTACCCCAAATATCATCCTTTCACTTACTGTATTAAACAGTTATTGAAAAACTTTTGGTTTAAATCACCTTGACCAAAACTGAAAATGACAAATAAAGTATTTTGTCTAAAACTATATGTAATAATTTCAGGGATTCTCATAAGCTACAAAAATGTGCCACATTTTTATTAAATATTTTTTAAGTTATTAAATATTAGACCAAAAGCAATAAGCAATTTCCCGCCAAGCACCTTCTAGAATAGCGCTGGGATGTGCTCTTCCTTCTCCAGGAGGGAGGGCACTACGGAGACCACATCCTACCGGAGGGAGGTTAACATGTGGAGAATACCTCACATGGACTTACCAATGGGGAAGTTCGCATATGGAATGATACCACTGGGAGGTCCCTATCTACGGAGAGGGTACACAGCAACAGTGGCCGAAGCAGAGCTAAGCTCTGATGAGGGGAAACACAGGATTCACCTGAGGGGAAACCGAACAGTGGAAATGCGTCATATGGGATTACCGGGGGGGGAAATCACCATGTATGGAGCACTGAGCCAGAGTACACGGGCTCACCTGAAAAGGGGCATACCACGAGTACTGGGCCTGGCGGCTTCACTCATCTGCCGAGTTCGTCACCAAACAGTGCTTAAGACTTAAGAGGCGTCCAGGGTTCACCAGTTACGGGGAACTGTTGTGGACAAAATAGCGCACATTATCACCTTGAAAAAGGGGAAAGGCATAAATGCAAGCGGTACACCCAACCGGCTGCCCGGCCTACCTGCTGTTACCCCGTAACACTCGGGACGAAACCGGTTCTATGCATTGGTTGTAAAACTTCGCAAAGGTATTGGGTGTAGCCCAACCCGCAGCTCTGCATATGTCTGCTAGAGAGGACCAGTGCCCAGGAGCCCAGGAGGACGCAACACCTTTAGTGGAGTGTGCCTGGACTCCCAAGGGGCACGGAAGATCTTGTGATTGGTAAGCCAAGGAAATGGCATCCACAGTGCAATGGGCCAGACTCTGTTAGGAGACAGCTTTCCCCTTCTGCTGCCTTCCAGACAAAGACAAAGAGCTGCTCCGAGCATCTGAAGCTCTGCGTGCGGTCCAGATAAATGTGCAGGGTGCAAACTGGACATAACAACAACAAGGCTGGGTCTTCCTCCTCTGAAGGGAGTGCTTGCAGGTTCACCACCTGGTCCTGAAAGGGAGTGGTGGGAACTTAGGGCACATAACCCGGCTGGGGTCTCAGGATCACGTGAGAGTGTGCCGGTCCGCACTCCAGGCATTTTCTGGTGACAGAGAGCGCCTGGAGGTCCACCACCCTCTTGATGGAAGTGAGAGCCACCAGGAGGGCTGTCTTCAGTGACAAGGTGCTGAGCTCGGCCTGCTCCAGGGGCTCAAAGGGGGCTCTCTGTAGGGCAGGTAGCACCACAGAGAGATCCCAAGAGGGAATCAGGATGATTCAACCTCCTCGTACCTTTGAGGAACCTGGTGATCAGGTCGTGCTGTCGTGAGGATCTCCCATCCAGTGTATCGTGATACGCTGCTATAGAAGCCATGTACACCTTCAGGGTAGAGGGAGACCGCCTTCTCTCCAGCCCTTCCTGTAGGAAAGACAGCACAGACCAGACCGCACACCTCTGTGGGTCTTCCCCACGGGAAGAACACCAGTTCATGAAGAAACGCCAGTTCAAGGCATACGGCCGCCTCGTGGAGGGGGCTCTGGCCTGAGTGATTGAATTTACCACCACTGGTAGAAGATCCACTAGGTCTTCTGCGTCCCATCCAGGAGCCAGACGTGGAGGTTCCAGAGGTCTGGCCACCGTTGCCTGAGCATGCCCTGCCCCTGAGTGAGAAGGTCCTGCCTCAGGGGAATGTGCCAGAGAGGGGTTACTGCCAGGAGCAACAGATCTGAGAACCAAGTCCGGTTGGGCCAGTACAGCACAATGAATAGGACTTGCTGCCCATCCTCCCTGACTTTGGAGACCCAGACCCAGAGTGTCTCCACTCCTCTATCGCAGCTTTCATGGACAGTAGCTCCTTATTACCAACATCATAGTTTCTTTCAGCAGAAGTGAGTTTGCTACAAAAAAATGCACATGGGTACAACTGGTTGACCCTGACGCTGTGACAGTACTGCTCCAATTCCGCAGTCAGATGCATCCACCTCCACTACAAATGGGAGGTTAGTGTCAGGGTGTTTCAGGATAGGTGCCAAAGTAAAACTTGACTTGAGTTTTGTGAAGGCGATGGTGGCTTCGTTTGTCCACTTTAACTTGGATGGTTTCCCTCTCATAAGAGACGTCAAAGGAGAGGCGATCATGCTGTAATTCCTGATGAAACGGCGGTAGAAGTTGGCAAAACCTAGAAATCTTTGAAGTTCCTTGATTGTGGAGGGTTGGGGCCATTCAGTGACTGTCCATCTCCACTCCCTGATGACTTATGTGATATCCCAAGAATGTTGTTTTCTGAACATGGAACTCACATTTCTCAACTTTTACATAGAGTTGATGCTTAAGAAGACGAGAGAGGATGTTTCGGACATGTTCAATGTATTCAGCTTCCGACTTGGAGTAAATCAGGATATCGTCAATGTAGGCAATCACATACTGGTTCAAGATGTCTCTGAAGATATCGTTAATAAATGACTGAAACACAGCTGGCACATTGGCTAGCCAAAACAGCATCACCAAGTACTCATAGTGACCTCTGGTGGTGAGAAATGCAGTCTTCCACTCATCACCTTCCTTAATCCGGATGAGATTATAAGCGCTTCTTAAATCTAACTTGGTGTATATCTTTGCTTCACGAAGTTGTTCTAGGGCAGCAGGAACAAGAGGGAGCGGATAGCGGAATTTCACCATCACGTTGTTAAGTCCACGATAATCAATGCATGGTCGTAGACCTCCGTCCTTCTTCTCAATGAAGAAGAAACCTGCTGCTGCTGGTGAGGTTGAAGGTCGAATGAATCCAGAGTTAATAGCCTCTTCGATGTAATCTTCCATGGCTTGAGATTCTTGACACGATAGTGAGTAGACTTTACTCTTAGGTGGCATGGCATTGGGCAGAAGGTCGATGGTGCAATCCCAGGGGCGGTGTGGTGGTAGCTGTGTAGCTTTGACTTTGCTGAACACCTCTAAGTAGTCGTGATAGCAAGCAGGAATTTTGGGACTAGGGGCAGTGAGCGGACTCTCAACACTCGTGGAGAGACATGGTCTTGGCATATTGATGTTCATGCAATGGGTTAGGCAGAATTTGGACCAGTGAGACAGTTCTCCATGATACCATGATAATACAGGATCGTGAACAGCTAACCATGGATGTCCAAGGATGATTTCATACCTGGGTGAGTCAATGATGTAGAGTGATATGTTTTCACTATGGAACAGACCAATCTGTAGCTGTGCAGGTGCAGTTTGATGGGTGATACCTCCCTCAATGGGTTTATTGTTGACATTAGTGATGCAGATTGTGGGAACACAGGGTAACATAGGTAGACTGTATTTCTTGACAATATCTTTGTTAATCAAATTCAGAGCAACACCAGAGTCAATCAACGCAGTCAAGGTAATGGGACCATCTTTAGTAGTCAGCTGAACAGGAATCAACAACGAATTTGAAATCTGAAGAGAGCATTGATTAACACTCACCTGTCTGGTAGTAGTGGTGGCTCTCCCGACTTTGTGTGGGCACTCTAAGCTACGGTGGCCTGCTTCACCGCAGTAAAAACACAGATCATGTTGACGGCGTCGAGTTCTCTCTTCATCAGATAGATGTGCATAGCCTAGTTGCATGGGTTCTTGGTTGACGGTTGGTGTAGTGAGGAAATGTGTGTGAGGCAGATGAGCAGATTTCCTCTTAGGAGTGTTTCTCAACAGGTTATCTATCTTGATAGCCATAGCAACAAACTCAGAGAACGTAAAACCCTCACCCTTGCAAGCCAGTTCCGTCTGAAGCTCAAGGTTTAAACTTTGTTTGAACACAGCCCTTAGAGACACATCATTCCATCCACATTGAGCGGCAAGGGTTCTAAATTCAATAGCGAAGTCTGCAGCGGTACAGTTGCCTTGAGACATGTGTAACAATCGAGTGGAAATATCCTGTCCCCCCTCAGGATATTCAAACACATCTCTGAGTAGTTGTAAGAAGTATGCAGAGGAGGAACGAAACTGTGAATCTGTCTCCCAAACCGCTGCAGCCCAATCAATCGCTTTACCAGATAACAATGACATCAGAAAAGTGCATTTACTTGCTTCATCATGAAACTGATCTCTCTGGCTTTCTACATAAATGCGTGCTTGTCTGATAAAACCACGACAATGTCCTGCAGAGCCAACAAACTTGTCTGGCAATGCCAGTCTTACCGTTGGTGGTGTAGCTGAAGGAAGTGATCGAATATAGTGGGTCAAATGATCGTTTGCCGACTGCAACTTGTTGAGCTGCTCTTGGTAGTTCTTCAGCATCTCGCTCTGATAAGCGAACGCCACTTGGAGCTGAGAAACTTCCGCTGGATTCATAGTTGGCGAGTAATCTGTAATGATGGAGAGGCGGAAGCCGAGGAAGAATCCATATGCGGTTGTTTATTCAAACAGTCCATCGAAATCCAAACACAGTGTCAGGAAAACAGGCAGTGAGGTCAAAACACAGTAAAGCAGTCCAACCAGGCAAACAGACAAAAGGGAAGATCCAAAAAAGTAGTCAAAACACTAGGCAATAAGGCAATACTTCGCAAAGTAACTATGGACAAGCATGGCTATTTATATGATGCAAACAGGAAATGACAATACAGGAACTGATGTAGCAGGAAACAGGAAGTGACAGTTCAGAATTCAGGTGAGGGCTCCCTCTGGTGGGCAGGAGACCGCTCAGATGTTACAGAGTGTGAGAGAGAAAGAGCCCAGCTGACAAGCTGTTTGTGTGTGCTGGCCGATGCCATTGTGAAAATTTAAGTTTATGAAGCTATATTGTTACGTATTGAAGCAAATGCATTATTTTGTCAATAAAAGTGACATTCCTAAGTTGGAATCACCATCTCCGGCTTTCTCATTCCTTTGAACTTGTTACAGGTATTTTATAAACAATATTTTGAAATGTATTGTGCGCAAAAAGAGCTTTTGGTTTTGGAGTTAAAATATGTAGCGTATAGGTAAAAAAAAAAAATTATCTCATGAAAACGTGTCTGGGTCACATTCCACCCCAAAATCAAAAGAAAAAAAAGAAATTATATTTTCTATTAAGACCTATTTTTAGGATATATATATATATAGATAGATAGATAGATATATTTTTTTTCCTGCATTATTTTTATGCCAATTAAGCACATCCTTAAAATTCATATTACCGTACTCTCAAGAATGTATTGCAGTCATTGAAAACTCAGAAAAGCACTTGTTCATCTCTGATACCAAATACTGGGGCCAAAACACTTTTACATGCATGGATTCTCTTTATATCATCTTACTGTCATCATCATTATCATCTCCTCTTCTCATAGACTCTGATTGAGAAGTGCTAAGAACTGAGCTCAGCTTTTTTAATATTGAATGGCGGAGAATGTCTCTGGTTCCTCCTCCAAGCAAAGCATTGTTCAGAGCAAGCATCAATGCATATGACACCTGATCTGCTGTCAATTTAGCATGGATCACTACACTTTTAATCTGTTCTGTCCAGAAAGGAGTGGCTCTACCAATGATGCACTGGGGATGGGCTGCATTATGGGGTCAGAGCTTCAATCCATAGAGTAAAGTAAATGGCATTCGTTACATGGTGAATAGTAAAAGGTCTCTGTGGTAGACTGATCTCATGAAAAATCAGCAACAGGAGGTTGAATGTTTTGTTTGCAAAGATCGGTGTATGCTTTCTGAATGTCCTGACTGCTCTTCCCAGTGGCTGAATCTGGAACTGTGCACTGTGCAAGAAAAAACCCCAAAAACAAACAAACATATTATTTAAATTGTTGTGACTTGAAAGTCTGGTTTTCAGAAACATTTGAGTAGTACATTAATAGCCCAAACCCTAAACATAACAGTACTGAAACCAAAACATTTCAATTCTAATACAAAAACAAAAGCTTTTTTTTTTTTTTTCTCGCTGCTTTGCAAATATGAACATTTGCAGCATATTGATGCTTGTCTGGAATTGAACACATTGGGTGGCAAAAAATGTGGAACTAACTTGGTTTGTTTATAGAACACCATGTTACTTCCTGTTGTTATGTTCTCTTTTGCATTATTCTCACTCTTTCCTCTCACATTATTTTCTCTCTCTCAGCCTCAGCCTATGCTGATATCCAATGGGAACAGCCTCACCAGCCGAGAATTCCAGACAGGGATCCATTTAGTTATCCTCATCGTGAGATCCCTCCGGTAGCCAGTTATGCTCCTCAGCCTGATTACATGACAGGGGACAATGAACTCATCAAGCCCAAAAAGCTGGTTAATCCAGTGAAAACCTCTAAAAGCCACCAGGAACTTCACCGGGAGTTGCTCATGAACCATAAACGGTATGTGTACACACGTACACATGCACACACAAACACACTGATGCAAGGATGATACACTTAGTGTAGACTGTCCAGTGCTTCATGAAAGATTCTGTGATCATACTCAGCACTCTGACAATGAGCCAAAAACATACTTTCTTGATTGGAGTTTTCCTGTGTGCACTGTAGAGCTGATTAGATTATCTGCAGGGAGTCACTGTTCAAACATATAGAGAAGTTTTGTAGGATTTGGTTATTGCATGGATGCATTTAACTTAAAACTTTCTTTACGTTTAACCTAATCACGTTTCTTTCTAATGTAGGCTTTAATAGGCAATATTCACATTAGTGCCATCTCTGATTTTTTTAAATGAAAATGAGGCTGTAAGGGATATACTTACCATCTCTTTAATGACATGCACTATTTAAAGCTGTATAAAGCTCCTAGATCCCATTACATTTTTCACAACTGAACTTGTCTGGAGTTTTTGTCTACTGAAATTTCTTGGAAAAATATTTTTCAATGTTTCGTCAGCAGAACCATCCAAAAACACTTTGTACAATTGTTTAATCCATTGAAGAGACTGTACTTCTATCCCTCACAGCCTCGTTGTCATTCCTGTCAGAACTATATGACACATACTTTAAAGGTGCTGTAAGCCAGTGGTGTAGTCGGGGCCATACGCACGTATACGCCGTATGCTTACTTTTTTCCCAGGGCTGTTTGAGTATAATGACTTCTAAGGATCAATATTTGCTTATACCCTCGGTATAACCACTTATTTTGCTGCTTCAGGAGTCCATAATCTACTGTCGTTAGTTTCCCTTTAACTGTATTGGATGCTGTTTTGTGAAACTGGAGATTCTTTGTTGTAATTGGTGCATTATCACTTGAATTCTGCCATTCTCCGCCTCTGACAACAATTGTCGTCGCCATCAACGACGGAGGGAATTTATGACAGTGAGTGGAGAGAGAGAGAGAGAGAAAGAGAGAGAGTCATCCTCACGCTGAAGCAGTATCAGGAAAAATGAATTAACAAAATATGCCAAATGTCCTGTAAAATAAGAAATTATCCCGTGATTGCGTTCTGTATGAAATCTATACACGATGCCGTTTGTCCCGTATTTTAGCGTCACACACCCAAACTACTGAGAATGTTTCACAAATCGAGCGAAACTGACCTGAAACACAGACACCTTTCATGTGAGATGTGTGAGATATCGGCGATCACGGACGATCAGTGACAATCAGCGCGTGTTTTCTGTCAGAAGCAAGAAGATTTTGTCAAAATCATATAGCATTCGAGTGCATGTTAATTGTTTTCCACCATTGGGATTTTAAAACACCAGTAAACGCACCTATTCATGACATGCCATTACATTTTATTGCATATGTCAGAGCTCGTTCTGCTAGAGAGAGAGAGAGAGAGAGGGGTAAGAAAAACTGGATTACTGCATTAATTAAAAAAAAAAAAAAAGTACAGCAGTACAGGTGTAGTTAAAACAACATGATTTTCTTACATTTTCCTTATGATAAACACCATTTACTGCCAAAACAACAACACTAATCCAAGGAGAAATACACTATTTTCATGTTAAGCCTTTTTCTCTCCCTTTCTCTCTTCTTCCTGGTCGTTGTATTAAAGCGTTGTATTTTAAGTTTAGTAGGGGATGTTCACACTGAACGCGTTTTTGCGTCTGTCTGAGCTGTTTTTCAAATGTAAAGCAGCGTCTCGCACAGGAACGGCTGTAAACGAGTCATTCTTACAATTCTGTGTCATTTAAGTCCCCATTACAAGTGTGTGTGGTATTTATATTGTTTAATTTCACCCGATTAAAATTTTGATAGCCTTGTTAAAAAGAATTAAAAAAAAATTATAATGTTACATACTTCTGTGAGCTTAGAAGTTACATTTTAAATAATTGAAACCCTTTTCTATTGCACTGTGTCATTATATAATGTCCCAAAACTGCACACCAATTATCTTTGACAAATATAAATGCTCATACAGTTAAGAGTTTAGTGTTACATTCTCTCACTAACATGTATTCATTTGTGGTAAATGTGTAATTTTAACACCGATAGTGGAAGTTTTTTTGTGTGTCCCTTGATTTATTGCGCACCCTGATATGTCATGATACTATGACCTTTCACTGAAGATATACTGTATGTTAGGAAATTACATCACACACACTGGAGGTGTACATCACCCATTCTGAAAAATTATTTGAAATGAATTATTTGAAGTTTATAACTCAATTGTTTTATGTTTCCTTTTATTTTGTGGTGTTAGTCATATGCTCAAGCATAACATGTCCACCCTGTTATGGGAAGATATATGGGAAATTAATATAATTAAACATTTCAATATACAGTATTTATGCTAACAGAAATAAAATCATAAATATTAGTTTACAAATATGTTTCCTAGATATCAATCATAGACCGGAATGTCACTGAATAATAAGAATGACCCATTTACGATATGTACAGAGTTGCAGTTCCACCGCTGTCTATACGCAGTTTACGCAGTCTACAGTAACAGTAAAGTACAATACACATTTAACTCACTTTTAGCACCACACTGTGGACATTTAGCCTCAGAACTGCCGTGATTTGTGTAATCACGTGATGTTATTGTTACCACAGTCACTATTTTATTAGATCAAGCTGAAATCAGAGGTTATTCAGATTCTCATCAGATATTCTCTGTGTTAGTGTACCGATTAGCATTGCACAGTTGCTTGGTAACAGCACACTACAATGCCCACCACCTCTAAGATACCAGTAAATGAGGGGACAGGGTGATCTTAACAGGGTGAACACTCTCTCTCTGTCTGAGAATAGGGGTCTAAAGCAACAGAGTGGGCAACAGAAGACCCTTTATCCCTCTCCCTCCCTTTTTTCCTCGCTTTTTGAGAAACTTTAGGGGGTTTAAAGTTGGAGTAAGTCATTTTAATCCAATACACTTTTTGTCAAATTCCACAAATATCTCTTCACGGTCCCCTAGCTATCTGTTCTGTGTGTGTGCTGAAAAAAAATCTGGTGTTTGTATTAGGGGTTTTCACAGGTCCAAAAATTTGTGCCCGAACCCAAAGAGATCCAGAAATGTACTACCCGGACCCAAACCGGACCCGTGGACTATTTATTATTGGATTATCCGGCTGCATATATAAACATAGCTACTGAGACCAACATGAAGTAACAATTTCAAAAGAATGCCAGTTAATGCAGATATATCCTGTACTGAGACTAATAAGTGCAGTATTGGGTGTGTTTATTAGAGGTTTTCAATACAGAGAGGAAGGCAATGTTTGTGTGTGTACTGCTACAAGAGACTATGAGCTTGCTGGTACAGTGCCATGTTGACCATTCACTGTCATTGTTGGCACTTGTGCATCTTTGGTGATGGGAGACCCAGCAAAAGACAGTCAATCTGTGCAGGACATTAAAGAGAGAGAAAGGGATAGAGCCCTCTCACTTGAGGACCGATAACAGTGGGTATCAAGGTGGCACAGTGGGTGTAAGGGTGGCAGAGGTCATAAGTCACTCTCTGAACTTTCTCTTTTCTCAAGCCTTCTTAAGATAAGATGTTTTATGTGCCATTTTGCAACACTGATCTTGAAGAGCTTTCTACGACTAGATACTAACTGTGATTCTAAGGTACTCTATTTAGTCCAAGATGGATTACTTGTATTAAAATGAATGGGAGAAATGGGAACTCCCAATATGGCAGATGTAGAAAAACAAGTCCTGCCTTACTGGTAAAAGAGCCTTTTATATACATACTCTGGCGGCCAAACGTTTGGAATAATTAATAATTTTGCTGTTTCAGAAGGAAATTGGTACTTTATTTCACCAAAGTGGCATTCAACTGATCACAAAGTATAGTCAGGACATTGCTGATGTAAAAAACAGCACCATCACTATTTTAATCATGCTAAATTGCTAATTTGGTACTAGAAAATCACTTGCCATTATATCAAACACTGCTGGAAGCTGTTTGGTTCATTAAATGAAGCTTAACATTGTTTTTGTGTTTGTTTTTGAGTTGCCATATTATGCAATAGACTGGCATGTCTTAAGGTCAATATTAGGTCAAAAATGGCAAAAAAAAGAAACAGCTTTCTCTAGAAACTCAGTCAATCCTTGTTTTGAGGAATGAAGGCTATACAGTGCTTGAAATTGATCAGTTGAATGCCACTTTGGGGAATAAAAGTACCAATTTCTTTCCATAAGAGCAAAATCTGTACATTATTCCAAACTTTTGGCTGCCAGTGTAAATCTCTTAGTCAACTTGTTAATGCGCATGCTCGACCAGCCTGAAAAATAGTGTTTTTTTAGTGTGATCTGAGCTAAAGAAGCACAATTTATGATACAAATATTGTCAGATTTTACTGCTGATTTGAAATATGTTATTTAATTGAAATCCTTCCCCATTCAAGTAGATAGGTGTACTTATATCCTGTCTGTATCCATAAAAAATAAACTGCCCAGAAGCGTTCCAAAGATGGCGGCCGAGTGGACTGACTTGCCTTGAAAAGCACTTTGCTGAGACGAAACAGGCAACAGAACTGATATAATTAAAGTTAATCTATCAAGGAATTATTTTAGACTAATCTGTTAAATCTGCATGAACTGGCTTGACGAGTGGAGTTGTTTTTCCTGTGTTTAACAGGGAGTTGGGGCAGGACATATCAAAGGGCTGATCCCTTGTTTACATTAAAGCTTGAGTATGTAATTTCTGCAACACTAGTGCCACCCAATGGAATTGCAAAAATAAACGTTGTTTTAAAAACAGCTCTGAATACGCCCCTTGCCTACAGTTGTTCAGACAGTCAAATAGTTCTGCCCCCAACTCACACCATTGAGTGCACGGTCAGAGTGTGCGGAGGTAGACAGGCAGGTAGGCCATCTAATCAGGGGCAGACTGCCCATAGGGAGCACCGGGCTGTTCCCGGTGGGCCGCTGGGTAATTTGGGCCTTCCCGCTGCTGCGCAAGTACCGGCCCGCCTTACAGGTGATATAGGCAGCCGCCCTGGTTAGGGTTGCACCAGCTGTGCGTAAGGTCTCACATAAGTTAGGACATAAAGTTCACACTAAGGGCTTAGTAACTACTAGTTAGTTTGTAACTAAGCCAGAGCTTAATTTGGTTGCACCACCTGTTCTTAAGGCAAGACTTGACTAGTAGGTCGTAAGCTTTCCGTAAAGTAATGCATAGTCGCATAATATGACGTTTACCTGCATTGATCCAATAAACAGCCTTCAAATTTGCACACAGAAGTGTTAAAATGCCGTGAACTTCAATTTGATCATGTTACGGTTGATGTTCAAACCTTGTTTGCTCACGTAACTGTCAGATGTAATAAATTATATCCCCATTAAAATACAATACGTAATAAAAATAGATTTGATAAATAGTATATTTGCCCTGTGTAAATAACAATATATAGGAACTGTATCTAAAATAAATAAGGGGTGATAAAAATAGAACAGGCTGGAAAAGTAGATATTTATTCATTTTAATATCCTATATGTATTTTGAATGTGTTGAAACTTGACACCGGGCAACGCACCCTAAAAACGGCACCGTTTGAATGGATTCATGCTGAAAAGCCACTTAAAAGCATGTTTTTTTCTCTCTCTCGTGAATGCAAAAGTGTAAATGTCAACATCATACTGTATGTCGAAATGATTGATGCCTGTCACGCAAAACATTAGCTCACTGATGACATAAAATATCAGTGTGCTTATTTATTCCAACAGTTACTCCTGGTCAGAGTCTTCCGTAAATATTTAGTTCATACGTAGGGTTACGTCCTACCTAAGTTTAATGCTGCAACACTTAAATATTTAGTGGTATGTTGCTGGCCGGATTTGGTGGGCTGCTCTGGGCCAGAAAGTCTGCCCCTGAATTCAACCATTGCATTCGGGCTGAACTAAATGATTGGACAGGCATTTTACAAACCTGTGACTGCCACAGATAATTTTTTTGTGTGTGTGTGTGTATCAGAGCACTTGATTTTTTTGATTGCTGTCAGGATGCAAAGAGACCAGTATAACAAAAAATGCTTCTGGTATAAATTGCATACTCTAGCTTTAAATAGTCAATAGTCTTTACTTTACATCACAGTCATGAACATGATTTGCTACTTGCTATCACTATTCAGAGGCAGGTGGTATTAGGGGGAGGGACATTCTTGTTCTAGAGAGCATCTGACTGGACACAATAACTAAGTACGATGTGAGTCATCAATATTTTAGGTCTGTATTCCAGATAGAGGGAGACTGTAAATTTTAAATACATGTATCTGCTAAAAGTGATTTTTGTCAGTGTTTTGGTAAATTAGTATACACGGTAGTTGGCTTCAAAGCTAAAAGACATGAACTAGAGCTACAAAACTTTGATTTTGATTTCAAGGGGTCCTTAAAAATATTCAGGGGTATTCACATTACGTTTGGTGAATGGTTGTCCTTCTGCAAGTTTCTCCCATCTCCACACATGATCTCTGGAGCTCAACCAGAGTGACCATCGGGTTCTTGGTCATCTCTTACCAAGGCCCTTTTCCCCCGATTGCTCAGTTTGGCCAGGTGGCGAGCTCTAGGAAGAGTCCTGGTTGTTCCAAACTTCTTTAGAATTATGGTGGCCACTGTGCTCTTGGGAACCTTCTAAGCAGCCAAAATGTTTTTGTATTCTTCCCCAGATCTGTGCCTTGACACAATCCTCTGCAGGTGGTTCCTTTTTCCTCATGGCTTGTTTTTTTGCTCTGATATGCATTTTCAGCTGTAAGACCTTATATAGACAGGAGTGTGCCTTTCCAAATCACGTCCAATCAATTTAATTTGCCACAGGTGGACTCAAATCAAAAATCTGGTTTTGCTTTGTCATTATGGGGTATGGAGTGTAGATTGATGTGAAAAAAAAAAAAAAATAATAATTTAAAGCATTTTAGCATAAGGCTGCAACATAACAAAGGGGTCTGAATACTTTCTGAATTAACTGTATATTTACACTATAAACTCACCCGTGCCTGTGTGACCTTGTTAACCTCATAGCAGGTGAAAGAGGACCTTCAGGAGAAAGGCTAACTTTAATATGGTCCTATTTTATACTTTTTTTTTTTTTCGTGAATTCTGACAATGTTGACAAAAAGTAGGAACAGAGCTGTTAAGCTTCAAAGATTTATATTGTTTAACAGGACATACTATTAATTCTTTATTTAAAGATACAGTACCTGCATTTGTCTACTGTATGTATAATAATAATAAATATATTATATATATATATATATATATATATATATATATATATATATATATATATATATATATATATATATATATATATATATATATATAAGGGATGGGCATTTTTGTCAATTTCTTATTTCGATCATTGATAGGTCTCAAAAAATGAGTACTTGAGTGCTCGGGGGCGGGGCGTGTGCGGGGGCGTGTCCGTCATGGAGATAATGAAAATAGTTTAAGATTGTTACGAAAATTAATGTTGACAAATAAAAATGACATGAAAACATGTCTATGAAAACATGAACGTATGACTAGAAAAAAATAACACTGCTTATGCTGCATCAATGTTATCGAAAAAGAAACATCTGAAATAGAATAGCTGCATGAGCTGAAGCTGAAGAGTAAATGAACTCCAGTAAACTGAAGCCCCTTCTATGACACATCCTATGAGATTAATCAGATATCCTAGATACACAACATTAACATAACATTACAACTTGTATCTGCACAAAAGGATGCAAATGCAATTACGTGCAATAGCCAGAGAGTGTAACTCCCGTTGTGGATGCGCTCTTCTAACAGCGCGCTGAAACACGGGCAAGTAAAGCAAAAAGAATTCACAACATTCTATAGTGTTCTCATAATGTTATGTATATGGCAGATTACATTACAGTATTTTCATCTACTTTATCAAGTGATTGCTGACATCGCCTATATATTGGCTAAAATTACGACATTTTAGTCAGAGTAAAACCTACTTAAATTACTGAACTACACATTATGATTATTGATGAATTATGAATAAAATTTAAAGGATATTTTCATCACAAGATAAAAACTATGACAAAAAAAAAAAAAGTGTTGATTTTCATCGTCTCTCCGAATATAGGCTATTTCTGAAATACTTACAATAACGAATGCAGAATTAAGGTAAGTAAAAGTAGAGCCGATGCATGTTTTATTATATATTATTTTATATAGGCTTCTAATTTATTTAATATTACTTGTCTCTGTGTTTTTATTATCAAATGTGATTTAAAAATGAACATACAGGATACTTTGCTTTTAGGCTACTTTATTCAACTGTAATTTTTAAATAAAACGTTGTCTTCAGTATTACTTTAGCAGCATATTTCAACTGTGAAATATTGAAACAACAACAAAAACGAACAGCTTAGTTTTTATTTTCAAAGCTAAAGAAAAAAGTTTAACAAGTTTAACCAAACGACTGCTAATGGTAAATAAAACAGAGATGGAATGATTTATAAAACTCATTTACAAAAACATGCTGTATATTTACCATGACTGATGAAACTTAAATATAGGCCACAGCCTACATATTTTTTTTCAAAAAGAGGAGTCGGTCTACATGCACAGGTGAGAGGCATGTGCGGAGTCGATTCACAATTAGGCCGGTGGTGGAAAAAACACACTCCGCTGGAACAGCTGTTGCAGGAACAGCTAAGTACCACTGGGCAAGGATGCTTAGCTTTGTAAACTGATTCTCATTTACCTTCCACCACAGTAAAGGATCCTGGTTTACGGAGATGCATGGCTCACTGAAGTAACTTTCGATTTCGGTGTCACGCTAACAAAAATCACTCGCACCGTAATCCTCACCAACAAGAATGTTGAGCGCTGTAATTGCTGCTCGATCTGGAGGAGAGTCACTTTGTATGGGTGTGACAGAATTTGTAACGGTGTCGTAAAGCTGTTTCAGATTCTCCTTTACTTGCTTTCGAAGCTCTGTCTCAAGAAACTTCAGATGTTTGTGTCTTGGATCCAATGTTGCTGCAATCAGAGGTAGAGCCACTTTCTCAGGATCCTCAGCAACAGTGACTATGCGCCGTTTCAGAGATTCTGCCACGGCTGTCTTGAACTCCGACACTCTTGGAGACTCACTGGTCTGTGTGTTTAGGTGTTTAGTGATGAGGCTATGTGTGATCTGATAGACCATCCAAATGAAAACATGCGTCTCACTGCACATTGTTGTTGTGGCGCACTTCAGAGACTGGAGAACGGGTATCAGTTTTTCTACAATCTGCCAGTGCTCATCTTTCAAATCAAGTGTCTTCGCATCTGCAAGTTTTGTAATATTGCGATCTGACAGAACAGCACACACAGTCCATCTCTGTTCCAAAAGACGTTTGAACATATCGCACACAGAATTCCACCGCATGCGACAGTGCTGGATAAGTTTGTGTTCGGGTACTTTCTGCTGTTGTTGTTTCTGGCGAAGTGCCGCTATAGCCACTGTGCTGTGGTGAAAATGTGCCACCAACTGGCTGCTGGCAACTATCATGCTTTTTACAGAAGCAACGCTGAAGCCTTCGTTGTTGTCTAGCTGCAGGGTGTGTGCGAAGCAGGGCACTGATTCCCAAAGACCTCGATTCACCAAAACCATGTTATTAGCGTTATCATGAACACACGCAGTTACTTTCTCCGAGCTTGACAGCCACTGTTCTGTTGCATCTTTTAGGTAGTTGGCTACGTTCACAGTGTTGTGTCATTCGTCAAAACTGCGCGTCTCTAACACTGAACTATGTATTTTCCATTCAGAAATGTAATGGCAAATTAGTGTTATATAGGATTCAGTGGTCAGCGAGGTCCATGAGTCCGTAGTGATAGCTATCTTCGCTGTCTTTGACAGTCTGTCTTAAAGTGAAGAAGCAGATTTTTCATATAGAGCATCTATTCTTCCCGTGACTGTTTTGTGCGATGGGACGTTATATGGGGCTCAACGTAATGCATCAAATCGTCATGGTTACTTGTGTAACCTCCGTTCCATGATGGAGGGAACGAGATGTTGTGTCGATATAGTAACATTAGGGGTCACTCTTGGGAGCCCAAAACACCTCTGGTCTTTGATAAAAGGCCAATAAAAATTGGCGAGTGGTATTTGCATGCCACTACCCCGGACATACGGGTATAAAAGGAGCTAGTATGCAACCACTCATTCAGGTTTTATGCTGAGGAGCCGAGACAAGGTCCGGCCATTTCAGCAGATAGTTCAGCGTTGTGGCAGGAGGGACACAACGTCTCATTCCCTCCATCAGGGAACAGAGGTTACACAAGTAACCATGACGTTCCCTATCTGTCACTCGCTTGACGTTGTGTCGATGTAGTGACACTAGGGGTCCCTATACGAAACGCCACAACTGGCTGAACTGTGTTATGTGAACTGGTGGTGTGTGATGGGCAGACCACTGTGTGCCTCGTAGCCAGCACACCAGGTCAACATGTATTTGGGGACAAGTCGACTACCCAAAAGATAGAGACAGGCTAACCCAGTCGTGGCCTCTTTTCCCCTTCTTTTTTTCCACTCCCTAAAAAAAGATCTTGCCGACCATGTGGAGAGTCTCAAGGTAGATCCTACCCAATGGGGGAGGAGTTACTACAAACATGGAGAATATGGCAGAGGGGCTCTGCCCAAGGAAGATGCAGTTTGCCAACAAGGAAACGAATTAGCAGAAGATATACATCGCATGGGGTTTACCTTACAGGGAACCGCCACATGCGGAGTACCTACCCCAGAACCGGGTTCTTAGTTAGCACGTGCGAGTCTCTCCGAAAACTCGACTGCCACAGGGCTCGGAGAAAGTCAACCAGGGAATGTAGTTTGTGGACACTTCTGGCAATTAATGGCGCACGTCTTCAGCTCAAAAGAAGTGGAAGGCGCAATGTGCAAGCGATACACCTGGCCGGCTATCCCGGGCTTATCCGCTTGCATTGCATGCCACTACCTGGGACGAAACCGGTTCCACCCAGAGGTTGTAGAAGGTGTTGGGTGTTGCCCAGCCTGCTGCTCTGCAAATGTCTGTTAGAGAGGCACCCCTGGCCAGGGCTCAGGAGGCCGCTATACCCCTGGTAGAATTGGCTCGTAGCCCTACCGAGGGCGGCACGTCCTGGGCGTGATATGCCATAGCTATGGCATCAATGAGCCAGTGGGCGATCCTCTGCTTGGAGACAGCGCTTCCTTTCCGCTGTGCACCAAAGCAGACAAAGAGCTGCTCAGAGATTCTAAAGCTCTGCGTGCGATCCAAATAGATGCGTAAAGCGTGCACCGGACACAGCAACGACAGGGCTGGGTCTGCCTCCTCCTGGGGCAGTGCTCGCAGGTTCACCACCTGATCCCTAAAAGGGGTCGTGGGAACCTTGGGCACATAGCCCAGTCAGGGTCTCAGGATCACATGAGAGTAGCCCGGACCAAACTCCAGGCATGTTTTGCTGACAGAGAACGCTTGCAGGTCTCCTACCCTCTTGATGGAAGTGAGCGCAGTCAGGAGGGCAATCTCCAAAGAGAGTAGAAGAAGAGTAGAGAGTAGAGAAGAACACCACTTAGCAAACAGATGCCACTTAAAGGCGTACAGGCACCTCATAGAGGGGGCCCTAGCCTGAGTGATCATGTCTGCCACCACAGGTCCAGGGGCCAGACATGGAGATTCCAGAGGTCTGGGTGCGGGTGCCAGATGGCGCCCCATTCCTGAGAAAGAAGGTCCTTACTCAGGGGAATTCGCCGGGGGGGGGGGCCGTCGCGAGGAGCGTGAGGTCAGAGAACCACATCTGGGTGGGCCAGTAGGGTGTTACCAGGACGACCTGCTCCTCGTCCTCCCTGACCTTGCACAGGATCTGTGCAAGTAGGCTCAATGGGGGAAATGCATATTTGCGCAGGCCAGGGGGCCAGCTGTGTGCCAGCACATCTATGCCGTGGGGGGCCTTGGTCAGGGCATACCAGAGTGGGCATTGGGAGGATTCTTGGGAGGTGAACAGGGTGGAGTCTCCACTCTCCCCTGAGGTTAACATGCCATGACAGCGTGTCCACTGTAGTGTTGAGGTTGTCCGGGATGTGAGTGGCTCCCAGCGACATGAAGTGCTGCTGACTCCAGAGGAGGAGACGGCGGGCAAGTTGTGACATACAACGAGAGCGAAGACCGCCTTGGCGGTTGACGTGCTACCGTTGCCATGTTGTCTGTCCGAACTAACACGTGCTTGCCCTGGATCAATGGCTGAAACCTCTGCAGGGCGAGCAGAATTGCCAACAACTCGAGGCAGTTGATGTGCCAATGCAGTCGCGGGCCCGTCCACAAGCCGGCGGCTGCGTGCCCATTGCAAACAGCACCCCAGCCCATTTTGGAGGCATCTGTCGTGAGCACGACGTGCCTGGAGACCAGTTCTAGGGGAACACCTGCCCATAGAAACGAGAGGTCGGTCCAAGGGCTGAAAAGATGGTGACAGACCGGCGTGATGACCACACGATGTGTCCCACGGTGCCATGCCAATCTCGGGACATGAGTCTGAAGCCAGTGCTGAAGCAGTCTCATATGTATCAACCCGAGCGGGGTGGCTACCGCTGAGGATGCCTTATGCCCCAGGAGCCTCTGAAAGAGTTTCAGTGGAACCGCTGTTTTCTGTTTGAATACCTTCAAACAGGCCAGCACTGACTGTGCGCACTCATTCATGAGGCACCCTGTCAAAGAGACAGAGTCCAACTCCAAACCAAGGAAAGAGATGCTCTGAACTGGAAGGAGCTTGCTCTTTTCCCAGTTGACCCAAAGCCCTAGTCGGCTGAGGTGTGAGAGCACCAAGGCCCTGTGTCCACACAACATGTCCCGAGAGTGAGCTAGGATTAGCCAATCGTTCAGACAGTTGAGAATGCAAATGACCACTTCCCTTAACGGGGCAAGGGCTGCCTCTGCGACTTTCATGAGGATGCGAGGAGACAAGGACAGGCCGAAAGGGAAGACCTTGTACTGATAAGCCTGACCCTCGAATGCAAACCGCAGGAAGGGTCTGTGTTGAGGTAGAATCGAGACGTGGAAGTACGCGTCCTTCAGGTCTTATTCCGCAAACCAATTTTGATGCCGGACACTCACCAGAATGCGTTTTTGCGTCAGCATCTTGAACGGGAGTCTGTGTAAAGCCCGGTTCAATACTTGCAGGTCCAAGATTGGCCGCAACCCACCGCCTTTTTTCGGTACGATGAAGTAGGGGCTGTAAAACCCCTTCTTCATCTCGGCCAGAGGGACAGGTTCTATTTCCACGTGCAAGGTAGCAGCATTTTCGCCCTTCACCAAGGTGAAGTGGATACCGCTGAACCTGGGCAGACGCCTGGCGAACTGAATCGCGTAGCTGAGTCGGACGGTCCGGACCAGCCATCGCTACAGATTGGAAAGCGCAAGCCATGCGTCCAAGTTCTGAACAAGGGGGATCAAAGGGACAACGTCGTCGGACGTACCGGCAGGTGGGGCCTCGCAGCAGGGCGGAGCTCAAGGTGCCACACCATGTCGTGGCCGTGCTGAGTCTAGGGACATCGAGCACTTACCTGGCTCCTTGTGACCACCCCCGGAACAGCCTGGGACAGGGGAGGAAGAGGCCTGTCATCGTGACCTGTGGAAACTGTCACATCGGGGGGTGGATTTGTGCCACAGCTGGGCGCTCAGGGGCGGAAGACCGCCACTGGAGCACCAAACCTGCTAAATAGAGTGGTGGACGGTGGTCGTGATGATGGCCGTGCACACCGGATACATGACCCAGGGAACAAGGAAACCGCTCTTGCTGAACTCTTGGGTACTGCAGCCACTTGGGCATGCAGCGCAATGAAATGCAAAGGTAACAAAAAGATTCTCCTCCCGGCCTTCGACCGGGGGATGGAGAAGTCTGCTTACCAGCTCCAGAGCAGCGGGTTTCGTTGTCCCTGGGTCGCCCGTCCCAAGGGTGCTTTGAAGCCTTTCACGGGTTCTTGGAGGCCGCAAGATGAGTGGCGTCTGTTTCCTGCGGTGGGCTCCATGCCGGGGCCGGGCCGAAGGGGCGGGCTGCGGCGAAGCCGGTGCAGTCACTGCAGGGGGACGCCCTTGGCGACGAGCAGACAGGGTGCGGGATCTTGAGCCGAACCGGGGCAGGATATGCCGGATAGCCTCCGTCTGCTGCTCCACCGTCAAGAACTGCTGGGCAAAGTCCTTGACGGTGTCGCCGAATAGGCCAGCATGGGAGATGGGGGCAGCAAGGAACCGTGTCCTGTCGGCCTCACCCATCTCGACCAGGCTGAGCCAAAGGTGGTGCTCCTGGACCACTAATGTGGACATTGTCCGCCCAAGAGACCACGCCGTGACTGTTGCTGAGTGCAGTTCCTGCATCAATCCCGGGACAGAACTACCCTCGTGCAGTTTCTTTAGCGCCTTGGCGGACTTGCAGGCCTTGGCCGGGAGCTTTGGGCACCCGCGCCAGGTGATGGCGCTCTGCGGGCATAGGTGCACCGCGAGCACCTTTATCCACCGGGGGATTGCCGAAAAGCCCTTGGCCGCCCCACCATCAAGGGTGCTGGGGACTGGGAGGTCCACGGGGGGGATACCCAGTGGAGGCGGTCCCATTGGGGTCCCCAAATCGCCCCCAGTGCTAGCCGCGCTAGCCTCATACCCGTGGGTAAAAGGACCGAGGCGGGGAGCCTCTGGGGTGGCTTGCTTTCTTACGAAGGCAAGCCGCGACCGCATCCTCGAAATGAGTACATGACCACCCACGAACACTGTCTCCGTGTGAGTAGTGCCCAGACACGAAAGACAGTGATCATGACTGTCAGAAGGCGAGAGATAACGAGCGCAACCAGGAATAACACACAAAGGAAAGGCATCTTTAAAAAGACGCGTCTTTAAAAAGACGTTCCGTGTGTGCCGCTCTTTTAGAGAAATATACTCTTATTTCTGCCGAAGCGCCCAGGGACATTCTCTGCAGTGCACCAGTGCAGAGGAGGGAGAAGCCGCTGAAATGCATCGTCAGATCCAGCAGAGGTGAATGAACAGTCGTGGGAATTCTGCTCAGTGAGCATGACCGTTCGGCTCCGAAGAGAAAATCTGAAAGAGTGGTTGCATACCACCTCGTTTTATACCCGTATGTCCGGGGGAGTGGCATGCAAATACCACTCGCCGATTTTCATTGGCCTTTTATCAAAGACCAGAGGTGTTTCTGGCTCCCAAGAGTGACCCCTAGTGTCACTACATCGACACAATGTCGAGTGAGTGACAGATAGGGAACTTTAAACCCTTCTCCTTCGAAATTAATGGGCAGCAAATCTTTCACTACCATTTCGGTGATTAGTTGTGTAATCTTTTCAGCTCTGGCTGCGTTGCATTTCTGTCTGACTGTAAAAGATGCGATGCTCATCTGAGTTGCCTCTCTGGTATCGCAAGACATTTTATTTACAAATACTAGATGATAACGCATTGGACTTGTGGTAGATTTGTGTGACAGCTTGGCGCTGAACATCCTGCATTGAACTGTATTTTCATCTTTTGTCGAAGTGAAGCCAGACATCACTACGAAACTTTGAAGCCATGTTTCTCTCTGTTCTTCAGTCTGGACTTTGGACCGCATGCTCTGGCAATGCTAACCAATCAGAGCTCAAGGTTCTGCTCAAAATTCTGCTATAACCAATCAGAAAAAAAGAAAAATATGTCTTTTTTTAAACTCAAACGATCATTGTTTTTATGATTGATTGTCGCTGTCACGTTCGAGTATTCGTGCCCATCCCTAATATATATACACATGTGCTCAAAAGTTTGCATACCCTTGGAGAATTGGTAATACATGTACCATTTTTAAAGAAAACATGAGTGAGCAGGCAAAACACATTTATTTTATTTCTTATGGGATTCATATTCAACTGTAGGTTATAACAGAATGGTATAATCATAAAACAAATCATGGCAACAAAGAAAAAAATGAAATGACCCCTGTTCAAAAGTCTGCATATCCTTAGTTCTTAATACTGTGTATTACCCCCTTTAGCATCAATGACAGCGTACAGTCTTTTGTAATAGTTGTCTATGAGGCCCCAAGTTCTTGCAGGTGGTATAGCTGCCCATTTGTCTTGGCAAAATTCCTCCAGGTCATGCAAAGTCTTTGGTCATCTTGCATGAACCGCACATTTGAGATCTCCCCAGAGTGGCTCGATGATATTAAGGTCAGGAGACTGTGATGGCCACTCCAGAACCTTCACTTTTTTCTGCTGTAACCACTGGAGGTTCAACTTGGCCTTGTGCTTAGGGTCATTGTCATGCTGGAAAGTCCATAAGCGTCCCATGCGCAGCTTTCGTGCAGAAGAATGCAAATTGTCTGCCAGTATTTTCTGTTAACATGCTGCATTCATCTTGCCATCAATTTTCACAAGATTCCCCGTGCCTTTAGAGCTCACACACCCCCAAAACATCAGTGAGCCACCACCATGCTTCACAGTGGGGATGGTATTCTTTTCACTATAGGCCTTGTTGACCCCTCTCTAAACATAGCGCTTATGGTTGGGACCATAAAGCTCTATTTTGGTCTCGTCCCTCCAAATTACAGTGTGCCAGAAGCTGTGAGGCGTGTCAAGGTAATAAATGGCTTCATATGATCACTACCCTTAAATAAAATACAGTTTTTTTTTATTTTTTATGTTTTTTTCTTTTCATGATCAGTCATATGTTCAAAATCAATGCCAAAATTTCACAATTTGTGCCAGGGTATGCAAACATTTGAACACACACACACACACACACACACACACACACACACACACACACACACACACACACACACACACAGTACTTTAAAGGAATAGTTCACCCAAAAATGACAATTCTCTATTTACTCACCTTTGTTGTCTCAGACTCGTATGACTTTCTTTCTTTTGCAGAACACAAAGATATTCTGATGTAGATATAAGGTGTTTTCTCCATTAAATGCCAGTCAATTAGGTCCAACACTTTCAAGCTCCCAAAAAGAAATAAAGCCTGCAGACACTTCCTTGCGCTTGATGCATGCGAAGGAAGTGTAATCAAGCTTTAAATCATGATCGTGCCATGGAGATTGCAGATTTCAAGATTTACAGTGAAAAAGGAGTTACATTTTGGTCTGTTTTTCACCAAAAACCGAACATGTCGCTTCAGAAGATATGGATTAAACCACTCTAGTTGTATAGATTACCTTTATGCCTTTCCTTTATGGAACATAAAGTGTTGGACCCTATTGACTTGCATTTTATGAAAAACAAAAAACAAAAAAAAAACACATACTGTATCTCCATCAAAATATTTTTGTGTGTAATATGTATTTTAATCTGTATTGTAAGTATTGAGTTAATTGTGTGGACGGTTTTAAGGGAAGTGAGATATAATGTTGTAATTTTTAATTCTGGATTAAAAATGTTGCTATTTTTAAAACTAAGGGCAGATTAAGTTGTGGGACATGTTTTGTCTTATGTCTCAAGAATTAGTGCTAAACTCGGACTTCAGTCAAAAGAATAGATGCTACAAGAAGACACTGAGGAAAGAGAGACAAATACGGCTCAGATGTCACTGTTATCCATGTTCTCGGCCATGACAGGAAAATAGACACCATCTATGGATCATTTCAGGAACAGGTCGATGTCAATGATCCAGGCAAGGTTCAGTAAATTGCTATTTATAGCAGAAAGCTGAAACAAGAGTACAAACCAGCCTGTTATTATTATGAGGACACTCCAGAGCCCGGATGTCTCTCTTGTTATCTTCATGAATTGCCCCTTGTACTTGTTTGTTGCTGTCTGGCTGTCTCCTCAGTTTGAAGGACACCATCTAAATTACCAGGGATGCTAATTGGAACACCCACATGTGCTCAACTTGCATACACACACTTCCTTTCCCTCCTCTCAGTACCCTTGACGCCACCTCCCTGTGGAGAGAACAAGCTCACACCTAATTTAATTAGCAGTCTGTGTGCACACATACAGTATGTCTATCTTGGCACTAAAGTTAATAATTATCTCATGTTAACAGTAGCTTGGCACCTTGAGAATCAGTCATGAGTGTTTATGCAGCATTAGTCAGAATGTATGCAAAGATATAAATGTATAGACTACTCTATATTTATACCGCCATACTGCAGTCAAAGAATCAAGTACACAATTCAGACGTCAAAGCTGTCAAAACAATTCCATTATCAACTAGATTACAAACTTTAGGTTGGCTTGAAAAAGCCTGGTCTGAAAGTTTAAGATGGATAGATAGACAGACAGACAGATATGTGGTTGCTAGGTTGTTTTGCGTGATCGCAAGTGTGTTGCTAGGGTGTTCTGGGTGGTTGCTAGGGCATTGCTAAGTCATTGCTTGGCAGTTGCTAAGGTGTTCTGGGTGGTCGCTAGGTTGGGGTGTGACGAGATCTCGTGCCACGAGATCTCGCGATATTAAAACGTGACTTTATTTCTCGTTGAGGTGAAAAGCTGTCTCACGATATCAGCATGATGGAGTGTGAGGGTGAAATTAGCATAGAAAATATGCCTCCGCCACTTTTAAATCATTTGTGTGGCAACATTTTAGGTACTCGATGGAAACAATAAACGGTGACAGACAAGACACGAACAAAGGCTGTGTCTCATTCGGAAGGCTGCGTCCTCCGGAAGTCGCATTTATCGGCCACATAGGTCATCGAGGCGGTCTCGTTTAATTTTTTATTTTATTTTTTTGCCTCTCTTTTTCTTTTTTTTTCTTTTTTATCTATTGTCAATGCCTTTTATGTATATGCACTTACATTTATATAATTGTTAACCTTTTTTGCATTACCAATAAAAAATAAAATAAATAAATAAATAAATAAATAAATTAAACGAGACAGCCTCGATAACGAATGCCTGACAAATGCGACCAGCGGAGGATGCAGCCTTCCAAAAGAGACACAGCCAATATGTAAGCACTGTAAGAAAATAGTGCCGTACACCGTGGCTAACACAAGCACTATGCAAAGACAGAACCACCGCAGCTCTCAACTAAAGTCAACCAGGTCTGAAGAGACTCATGAGAGAAGCCAGTCAGTTGAGTTTGTGGCAAAACCTTTTGCAGTGCTTGCATATTGGTATTATACTGCATATGATAATTCATACTCAGAAAGTAGAACTGAAGTGACATTCATTACAAGATGATTAGTTCAATCATTTCAAAATGCACCTGCATTGTTTTGCATTTTGTGACTTTCTGTCGAATAAAAGACTATTTTTCCAGTCAAATACACTACTGGTCAAAAGTTTTGAAACACTTGCCTGAAATGTTTCTCATGATCTTAATCTTTTGATCTGAAGGCGTATGCTTAAATGTTTGTGTGGCAGGGCGGTGGGCGGTGGGCGGGGCGGGTCGTGATTCTACACACCCGGCTCCTAATCAGGCTGATTAGCCTGAGAGGGATAAAGGCCAACTGGAGACAGCAGTGCGACAGAGAGAGAGTTACGGACAGCTGTCCAACACCTGTGTGTGTTTGTCTTTTTGGTTCAGTTAATAATTAAACTATTATTTATATTATCAAGCCGGTTCTTGCCTCCTCCTTTCCATTGATGTGTTACACTGGTGCCAAGACCCTGGAAGGAGGAGAGATGCACCGTAGTAGAGTCCTCGCCACTACCATCCACCCCAACGGAGCAGCCGCGGCCATCCGCCGGGGGACGGAGGAGCCCAGCCGCCTGGAAGCAGAGGAACGGCCACCGACTGCGAGGGTAGGAGGGGCTCCTAACCGACCGCCTGGAGCGATCAGTGCCACTGCCAGGGGCGGAGGAGACCCCTACCAGCCTCTGAAATGTGGCGAGGTCTGAGACCGCCGACCGTGAGCGGGGAGGGGCTCCTGGCCGAGCGGGAGAACCGCTGCCAGGGGTGGGGGAGACCCTTCCGTCCACCGAAAACGCGGCGGGGTGTTCCGTCCGCCAGGGGCTGGAGGACTGCCTCCGATCCGCCAGGGGAGGCACGGCTGTCATCCACCACAGGGTGGAGGAGTGGCCGAGGACCAGGCTATGGCGTATCAGAGAACCAGCAAATGAACTTTTTTCTCTCTCTCTCTCTTTCTCTCTCTCTCTCTCTCCCGCTGCCGCTCTGTGTTGGCCTTTTTCCCTCTCTTTTTAAATGTTTTTGTTCATTTGGCACGATCGCCGTTACGACGTGTAGGTGCCACATTTTTTTTTTTGTTTCCCTCCCCTTGTCCCCACCCCTGATCCGGGTAGACGGGGATGACCTGCCGGCAGACGGGGCGGAAGGCACGCCCCGCCAGGGAAAGGGATGTACGTCATGCCGGGGGCTCCCCAGCCTGAGAGAATGGGGGAGGAATGTGGCTGGGCGGAGGGCAGGGCCAGTTCGTGATTCTACACACCCGGCTCCTAATCAGGCTGATTAGCCCGAGAGGGATAAAGGCCGACTGGAGACGGCAGTGTGACAGAGAGAGAGAGTTACAGACAGCTGTCCGACACCTGTGTGTCTTTGTCTTTTTGGTTCAGTTCATTATTAAACTATTATTTATATTATCAAGCCGGTTCTCGCCTCCTCCTTTACATTGTGTTACAGTTTGAAATTAGTTTTGTAGACAAAAATATAATTGTGCCACCATATTAATTTATTTCATTACAAAGCTAAAATGTATTAATTTTTGAAATTGATGACCTGGACCAAATAATAAAGAAAAGCAGCCAATAAGTGCCCAACATAGATGGGAACTCCTTCAATACTGTTTAAAAAGCATCCCAGGGTGATACTTCGTTGAGAAAATGTCAAGAGTACATGTCTGCAAATTCTAGGCAAAGGGTGACTACTTTGAAGATGCTAAAATATAACAGTTTTTATTTATTTTGGATTTTGTTTAGTCACAACATAATTCTCATAGTTCCATTTATGTTATTCCATAGTTTTGATGACTTACTATTATTCTAAAATGTGAAGAAAAAAAAATTATAATAAAGGATGAGTAAGGGTTTCAAAACTTTTGACCGGTAGTGTATATAGTGTTAAAATATCGTCTCATTCTCGTGAACCCAGTATCATGTATCGTCTCGTGAGCTAAGTGTATCGTCACACCCCTATTGCTAGGGCATTGCTAGAGCATTGTATAGCCTTCATTCCACAAAGCAATGATTAACTGACGAGGTTCTATAGAAAGCGGTTTGTTTTTTGCCATTGTTTTACCTAATATTGACATGCCAATATATTGCATACTATGGCAACTCAAAAACAAACACAAAAACAATGTTAAGCTTCATTTAACGAACCAAATAGCTTTCAACTGTGTTTGATATAATGGCAAGTGATTTTCTTGTACCAAATTAGCAATTTAGCATGATTACTCAAGGATAAGGTGTTAGAGTGATGGCTGCTGGAAATGGGGCCTGTCTAGATTTGATCAAAAATTTATTTTTTAAATAGTAATGGTGTTGTTTTTTTACATCAGTAATGTCCTGACTATACCTTCTGATCAGCTGAATGCCACTTTGGTGAATTAAAGTATCAATTTCCTTCTAAAACAGCAAAATCTGTACATTATAGATAGATGTACATAAAGTTGTGCTCAAAAGTTTGCATACCCTGGCAGAAATTGTGAAATTTTGGCATTGATTTTGAAAATATGACTGATCATGCAAAAAAAAAAAAAAAAAAAAAAAAAAAAACTCTTTTAAGGATAGTGATCATATGAAGCCATTTATTATCACATAGTTGTTTGGCTCCTTTTTAAATCATAATGATTTATGACAGACCAGCTTTCTGACAGACATGCAGCAGCTAGTGAGAAATTCACTTCCAGCACATGTACAATCAGCACTGGTGCCCCCCAGGGATGTGTGCTCTCCTCACTACTCTTCTCCCTGTATACAAATGACTGCACCACCAAGGACCCCTCTGTCAAGCTCCTGAAGTTTGCAGACGATACTACTGTCATCGGCCTCATCCAAGATGACGATGAGTCTGTATACAGAAGGAAGGTTGAACGGCTGGCTCACTGGTGTAGTCAAAACAACCTGGAGCTGAACACGTTCAAAACGGTGGAGATGATTATGGACTTTAGGAACACCCCAACATTGACCCCCCTCACCATTCTAAACAGCACTGTGGCATCCTTTATTATTCAACTCTATTCTACATGACACTGAATTGAAGTGTCTGCTGTATGCAGATGATCTTCTGCTGCTGTCACCTACAGCAGAGGGGCTTCAGCAGAGCCTCACTCTGCTGCAATAATATTGTCATGACTGGGCACTCTCAGTCAACCTGGATAAAACCAGAGTCATGTTGCTCCAGAAGAAGGCCAGATCTCAGGGAAACAGATTCCAGTTCACTTACAGAGGAGAGGTATTACAATACAGCTCCACCTACAGTTATCTGGGCGTTGAAATAAGTGCATCTGGAGGATTTAACCTGGCTGTAAAAACATTGGGTGAAAAGGCTTGGAGGGCATTTTATGCCATCAAATCACAATTCGGCCAAATAAAATTATCAATTACAATTAGGACAAAATTATTTAATTCTATAATAAAACAAATACTACTATATGGATGTGAAATATGGGAACCCATGACAGATTTTCACCATTGGGATAAAACTTTAGGTCTATACCCCTTAAGCATTGAAATTCAGAAAAGAGTCATACAATTTTGGCATCACCTCAAATAGTCTGATCTAGAATTTATCGAATATAAAGCCCTCCTCGCAATGAAACCCCTGCTGTATCACACCCTCTGAATATTCTCGCTCTGAAACTTGTTAATGAAAGCAAATTTGATATCCACTCCAATTGCAAATCTAAACATATTGTTAAAGAAATTGACAAACACATAAAACATGATCGCGATGAAACATTAAAAACTTGAACTCCACAATAAACTTCAGTGCTATTCGGCCCTAAACAGAACTACCAAATTCGCAAATTAATTATCACAATGTAAAAAATAAAAGATTCTGTCTAAATGTAGACTAAGTGACCATGATCTAGAGTTAGAGCGAGGAAGACATCACAGGTCCTGGTTACCGAGAGAGCAGAGGATATGTAGACAGTGTGATACAAACCAAATATATTTTAGTATATTTTTATATTTATTTATTTAAAATCTATATAGAAACAACTTTGTAATGCTTTGGCAATACTGTTATAAAACTGTCATGCCAATAAAGCTAATGTTGGGCCTCATGTATTCAGATAGAAGACAAAGGCAGGCCTAACACAGTCGTAAAACCTAACTCAGGCCCCCACATACCAGGTCATAAATTATACTGATAAAAATCGCGCCAAAATCAAACAAAGGGAGTCCAAAATAGACTACAAATCCCATGAAGACTTGCTCACTAAAGGATCGAACTCTCAACTCCTATTGGATGAGGCACACAACAGAAAGCACCTCAACCATGACATCATCAGGAGTAGAAATACCTCTGAAATGCTTCCGGGATTTGCTTCCAGCAACTTTGCTCACTATGCGTAGACACAGCTCATCGCTGCTCTCAGGTGCTGTCTCGTGGCACAAGGAAGTAACGTCCAACTTGAAACTGTGGCCATACAATCTCCATCTCGCTGGACGAGTTGAGATTACTCTGTGTTCAACCGAACACTCTAACGGATCCGAAGGAGACCGCCGAGCAATCCGCATCTTCATCCGTTTGCCTGCAGAAGTGAAGAGATTAAATATTTCTCTTCCATCTTCAATTAAGCCAACGTTTCTGATTTCTCCACCAGCCCGCTGAGAATCAGCAGCCGTACCGACTGCCGACAGAGCGAGGAAACGGCCTCCCGTCATCACCCGAGCCTCAAGGAACCGAGTCTGAGTTAAAGGACAGATGAACACACATTCTGCATCCTCATGCGATTCAAGTAAGAGGTTTACGTCTGGGCAGAGATAGAATATTATAGTGGATTATTCTTGTGTTTCAAGGTTTTTTTATCACGAATTAATTATTACGAATTTGGGGGCCTGGATAGCTCAGTGGTAAAATACGCTGGCTACCACCCCTGGAGTTCGCTAGTTCGAATCCCAGGGCATGCTGAGTGACTCCAGCCAGGTCTCCTAAACAACCAAATTGGCCCGGTTGCTAGGGAGGGTAGAGTCACATGGGGTAACCTCCTCGTGGTCACTATAATGTGGTTTGTTCTCGGTGGGGTGCATGGTGAATTGAGCGTGGTTGCCGCGGTGGATGGCGTGAAGCCTCCACACGCGCTATGTCTCCGTGGCAACGCGCTCAACAAGCCACATGATAAGATGCGTGGGTTGACTGTCTCAGACACGGAGGCAACTGGGATTCGTCCTCCGCCACCCGGACTGAGGCGAATCACTATGCGACCACGAGGACTTAGAGCGCATTGGGAATTGGGCATTCCAAATTGGGAGAAAAAGAAAAAAAAAAAAATAATTAATTATCACGAATTTGATTTGCTGTATTGTGGTCCAACCGAATTAGACTGTTGTGCATTTTCGCCATTGCGGGTGAGACCGGCAAACTGAGTTTATCCATTAAAGAATCAAAGAACGCGGGACTGTTTATGAGCCGTCCACCGCGTCTCTGAGTGATAAACTAATAGCTGCTTTCTCTCCCATGATCGCGAAATCGGCTTTGGGGCCGCCACTTAATTTTCTCTCTCTCTCTCTCTCTCTCTCTCATACTAACCACACACACACACATGCGACCCCTCACAAACATTCTGGCACACATTTTTGGCTCGTAGATAGCTTCGTGATAAAGCTCAGCTTTGTCCCTAAGCTATCATACAAGAGGATACACGCGTTAACTGGTAGACGCCATTGACTGGTTTCTCTCTGCCCATATTTGCGGCCATATTCCCTGGCCAGAAGTCTCGCGTGACATACTCTCCACGAGAGTCACGTCCGCCATTTTGTGCTCGTCCCTCCTTACACACACACACACACACCCTCATGTGTTTTAGGATTATTTTGATTTCCATATCTAATCATATCACTGTTTAGTTTGTAGTTGTAAGTCGGAAGTTTATTGACTGCATTGTATTAATTATTAATTGATATTACTCCATAAATAAACTTTGTTTATATTACAAAGAGAAGTGTTTTGGTTTGTTTTGCATACACCTGTGTCATGCTGACGGGATGTCAGTGCTCGGATTCAAGCCTTCATTCATTGTTTTTTTCCCGAAAATCGATATTCTTCGGATGTCGATTTTCCTAAGAAAACAATCTAATATTGAGACTGTTATACTATCTGCTTATTAGTCCCTGATTCCAGGGTGGTGCCCCATCAATGTTAATCCTTATTAATATTCTATTGATTTTTGATAATTGATAATTATCTTTGATGATTGTTGAATTTGAATGATCAATAAGCTAGTGTTAATTTTAATTAATGTTTCATCGATGTTAACAATTAACGATTATCTTTTTTTTAATTAAATTGTTGATTTAAAGGATTAAAAAAAGCTAACATTGATTCTCATCAATGTTCTATTGATTTTAATAATTAATAATTATCTTTGATAATTATTAATTATTGCTAATAACCAAACCCGCTCCTAAATGTAGTGCACTACATTTACTGGAGCCCCATATGAGGTTTTAATGAGTTAGATTCAATTAATTAATTTAAATATTATTTAATAACTAAAGAAATAATTACCAATTATTTCTGATAGTAACACTGATCTAAACAACCAGTAAAGCCCTACACTAAATTGAGCTGAAAAAGTGAATTGAAAGAAATAGAGATTCGATAGAGCAGCTAAAGGCAAATTAAAGGTCTTGTGGCTCATTTGAATTTTGACAGTTGGAGTTTGAATAGTCTTGGTTCATCTGAACATTCCGTCAATGAAAGTCAATGGGATTTTTCAGACATTTTATCGTCAGCTGTGGGAAAACCGTAAGTCCGATCAATTAGAAAAGATATAGCACACTATTCAAGATCAGTTTGAAGGTCTGGTCAAAGTTTGGTGCATGTAGCTTAAATGCTTTAGGAGGAGTTAGAGTCACAAATTTAGTCTAAGAATAATAATATAACTACACAAATAAAGTTTGTGAACAAACTGAAAGTTTAATCGAGTTTAAAAGTTCAGATCTAGTAAATCTAGTAAATTATGTTTTAGTTGCCAGATGTTGCTAGCATGTAGCTAGGTGTTGCTAGTGTGTTTTAACACATAACTAGATGTTGCTAGCATGTTTTAGCACTTAGCTAGGCACTGCTAGCATCATTTAGCACTTAGCTAGATATTGCTAGCATGTGTTAGCATTAAGCTAGCATGTTGCTATCATGTTTTAGCATGTTGCTAGCACGTTGCTAGCACGTTGCTGTACAGCATAAGTCAGAACAGCCTGAAGGTATGTGATGAAATTGGTGGATGTATCTTGAATCCTCTTAAAGAGGTATTACAGGAAATAGTTTTCACACTTGAATGGAAGTCAGTGAGAATTTGGGCCTGTTCGGAAGTCCGCTATGGGAATTCCGTAATTCCGATCAGTTAGAAGAGATAGAGCAACCCGAGTCAGACCAGCCTAAAGGTATGTTCCAAGTTTGGAGTCTGTATCTGGAAAGCTCTAGGATGAGTTAGTGTCTAAAATTTTGGGTCTCAGAAGAATAATAATAAGATCTAGATAGGTACATTTCATTAAGAAAATGTGAGTGGTGCTTGCCGTGGCAAAGTTCATGAGCACAATATCCCACCAGCTGCCCCAAGTTGAAAGAGGCCATCTCCACAACTGTAGGATGTTCTGGTGCAGAGATATTGGTGTTGTTCCAAGGTTTCTAGGGTGTTCCATCTGGTTGCTAGGGTAATAATAAAAAGGCTGCTTTCTATCCCGAGTGAGCCAACCCTGAAGTCTCTACGATGTTCTGGTGCAGAGATATGTGTTTTGTTATTCAGTTGCTTGGGTGACCCCATTTGGTTGCTAGGCAGTTGCCAGGGTGATAATCAAATGGCTCCTTGCTAGCCTGAGTCAAATGAGCCAATCTGGAAGTCTATACGATGTTCTGGTGAAGAGATACATTTTGCTACTTGGTTGCTAGGGTGAGCTCATTTGGTTGCTGACCAGTTATTAGGGTGACACTCAAAAGTCTACTTGCTAGCCTGAGTCAAATGAGCCAACCAGGAAGTGTCTACGATGTTCTGGTGCAGATATATGTCTTTTGCTACTTGGTTGTTAGGGTGAGTTCATTTGGTTTCTAGGCAGTTGCCAGGGTGATACTAACAAGGCTGCTTGCTGGTCTGAGTCAGATGAGCCAACAATGAAGCCTCTATGACATACAGATCCAAAGATATCCCTCTAAATAATTTTGAATGGAAGTCAATGGTGTTGGTTGCTAGGGTGCTATAAATGGTTGCTAGGTTATGGCTAAGTAGTTTTCAAGGGGATACTCGAAGACTGCTTGCTAACCCATGTAAAATAAGCCAACTCTCATGTCTCGATGACATTCTGATCAAAAGATATCCCTCTAAGCTATTTTGAATGGAAGTCAAAGGGGTTTGTTGCTAGGGTGCTCTAAATGGTTGCTCGGGTGTGGCTAAGTAGTTTCTGATATTCAAAGACTGCTTCCTAACCCAAGTAAAACAAGCCATCCCTGAAGTCTCTACGATTTTTTGATCCAGAGATATGATCCGACACATTTCTTGCCAGTGTTAAGTCAATGGGATTTCTTGGGGCAGTTTTTTGCCCCCCAGGGGTACATCATACCCCTGATCGCTTAGAAAAGTCATAGCACACCTCTCCTCAATAAGCCGGTTGATTTGACACCTCATTGAAGGGTGTACGACAAACAGTGCAGGACAAGTTAGGTGCCAAATTTTGCCTGGAAGAATAATAATATGTATGTGAGATGATAATAAGAGTGATGCCTTGCTATGAAAGCACCACTAATAAGTTTAAATGGTAGAACAGTAGGTTGGCTTTTTCAAGCCAACCTAATTAAATTAGCCAGGATCTGACTGGTGAGACTCAAAACAGAGGGTTTTTGAACAGCGGAAAATTAATGGATGCTCTGCCTCAGAGATAATGGGAATCCAAACCCCAGGTGTGCTGTTTGTCCTTTACACATTTTCACAGGCTAAATTAGAGATTTACAGACACAAACAGATTACCAGACTCAGATTTCCTGACATGATTCATACATTTTTCATGTATGCACACATTTTCATCTTACTGTAAGAAAGTAAATCTTATAAAACATGACAATACTGCCACCTGCTGGATGGCTAATGGACTACACTGGACAATGGCGTTCGTTCGGTTCTGTTCTCTTGTCTCTTGTCTAGTTTAGTTTCTGTTCTGCTATGTCATGTTCTGCTTTCCCTCTCTTTCTCAGAGGTGTTGGTGTGGAGAACAAGCCAGAACTGCAGCGAGTCTTGGAGCAAAGGAATAGAGAGCAGATGATAAGACAGAAAAAGCAGGAGGAGGAGGCCAGGAGGAAAATCTCTCCACTGGAACAGGAGCTCCTCAAGAGACACCAGAAACTGGAGGAGGTTGGAACCATTCATCCACACTTGTGCAATATTGACCTGAGCTAATGAGGGTCTATGTTACATTTCAGTTTATCCAATATCTCAGGGATCTTACAATACTAAACTGTGTCTGGGGTTTACATATGCCACCTGTGTATCTTTGTATTATTGTTAGTGCAATATGTACCAACCATGTTCAAATTAAATAGGGGTCTTTAACAGGGGGCCCACTGCAGTACTGCAGGGGGTCTGCCAATTATTGTTTAATCTCAAACTAATTTTTATGAAAAATGTAAATATGCGTTAACCAAAAATACAATACTAGTTAAGTTTAACCAATGCTAAACGTTAAGCTAAAGTTCAGCTAAATGTTTCATTGTCCCTCTCTAGTTAAAAGTTAATAAGTAAAATGACAATTTAAAGGAATATTCCAGGTTCAATACAAGTTAAGCTCAGTCGATAGCATTTAAGGCATAATGTTGATTACCAAAAAAAATAAACATTAAACTTGTCCCTCCTTTTTCTTAAAAAAATAAATAAATAAAGTAAATCTAGGTTACAACGAGGCACTTATAATGGAAGTGAATGGGGCCAGGTTTTGGAGGGTTTAAAGGCAGAAATGTAAAGCTTGTAATTTTATAAAAACACAATAATTCTTCTGTTGAAAATCGTGTATTATTTGAGCTGTAAAGTTGTTTTGTTGTTTTTACAGTCGTTTTAGGGTTTATGGTGTTATGTCATCATGGCAACAAAGTTGCAAAATTGGATATAGCTTTACACAAAAAATCACATCAACACAAATATTGTTTGTCTTGTGGCTATACTTTTAAAACAGTGATTATTTTAACGTTTACGGATTGGCCCCATTCACTTCCATTGTTAGAGCCTCACATTTGTACTTTGTATAAAGAAAAAAGGTCTAAATTAATTTGTGTGGTAATCAACATTATTCCACAAATGCTGTCGATTCAGCTTAACGTGTATTGAACCTGAAATATTCCTTTAATATACAAGTATATGAATCTGTAAATCAATAATGATTATTTTAATGGCTTTTCAATGTAAGAGTCACAACAAAGTTTGTGAATAAATTAAAATGGTAGGCTACTGTGCACATGATATTATAGGCCAGAATTAAAATGCAACTCTCATTTTATACAATATGTAATTACTCTATCCACCGATGGGTCCTTTGCCTTAAATGACAGTTCACCCAAAAATGAAAATTCTCTCATCATTAACTCACCCTCATGCCATCCCAGATGTGTATGACTTTCTTTCTTCTGCAGAATGCAAAAAAAGATATTTAGAAAAATATCTAAGCTCTGTTGGTCCTTACAATGCAATTAAATGGTGATCAACATTTTGAAGCTCCAAAAATCACATGAAGGCTACATAAAAGTAATCCATATGACGGTGGTTTAACCTATATATCCAGAAGTGATGTGATAGGTGTGGGTGAGAGACATATCAATATTTAAGTCTGTTTTTACCATAAATCTCCACTTTCACTTTCAATATGTGAAAGACTGTCTTCTTCAGAAGCAATATGATTGGTGTGGGTGAGAAACAGATCAAAAAGATCAAAACGTTTTTTTACCATAAATAATAATAATAATAATAATACATTTTAATTATAATGTGCTTTTCTAGTACCCAAAGCACTACAAACAGATGCAAATAAGACAAATAAAATTCAAAAGTTCTGTAATACAGTACAAAACAATAAATCATTCTAAACAATACAATAGAACTAATCAATACAATAAATTACTGGTGATCTCAGTCTATATAAGCAATTTTGAAAAGATGGGTTTTTAACAACTTCTTAAAACTGTCTAATGTGGGAGCATCTCTAACAGCAAGAGTAAGTGCATTCCATAATCTAGGTGCAGCAACTGAAAAAGCTCTCTCACCCATAGATTTTAGTCTACAAAGAGGCTGCTGAAGAGTAAAAGAATCAGCAGAACGAAGAGAATGAGAGGGCATGTAAAGGGTAACTAAGTCACAGATATAAGAAGGGGCCGTTCCATGCACAGCATTGTAAGTTAGAGTGAGAGTTTTAAAATCAATACGCAACTGAACAGGAAGCCAATGCAAACTATAAAGCACGCCTGTGATGTGCCGACGTGGAGTAGAAGTGAGAACATGTGCTGCTGAATTCTGAATATACTGTAACCGTTTGATAGATTTAGCAGGTAGACCAACAAATAGTGCGTTACAATAATCAATCCTGGAAGTAACAAATGCGTGAATAAGCCTTTCAGCATCAGGCAAGGCAATGTAAGGAAAGGCCTAATTCTAGCAATGTTTCTAAGGTGATGGAATGCAGATTTTGTGATACTCTTAATGTGTGAATCTAATGTCAAATGAGCATAAAAAATTACACCAAGTTTATGAGCATGAGTAGATGGAACTACGATACTATCATCCATAATCAAATTGAAATTGCTACCTTTGTGAATAGCTGCTGATGTGCCAATGAGAAGAACCTCTGTCTTTGAACAATTCAATTTAAAACAATTATGGTGCATCCACATTTTTATTTCCTGCACACACTCAGAAAATTTCTTAGAGGTAACATTAATATCAGACTTAGAGCTGATATAGATCTGAGTATCATCAGCATAAAAGTGGTACCCTAAGCCATAATTCCTAATAATTTGCCCCAGAGGAAATATATAAATGCTAAGCAATATAGGACCCAAGACAGATCCCTGAGGAACACCATGACAGACCTGTCCAATATCAGATTTGTTGTTTCCCAAAACAACAAACTGGGAACGATCAGTAAGGTAAGATTTAAACCATTTAAGCACAGTACCAGAGATACCAAGCCAACTCTCAAGTCTATTAAGCAGAATGGAGTGGCAGACCATGTCAAATGCTGCACTTAGATCTAACAACACCAAGATGGTAGAGGCTCCAGAGTCAGCTGATACAAGCAGGTCATTCATGACTCGAACCAAGGCAGTCTCTGTACTGTGTCCCTTTCTAAATCCATATTGGAAAGGCTCAAAAACTTGTTGAGTGACAAGTGTAAGTATAGTTGTGTCGCAACGACACGTTCCAAAACCTTAGCAAGAAAGGGAAGATTTGAGATAGGCCTGTAATTTGATAGATCAGACACATCACATCCAGGATTTTTAAGAACTGGTAATAGCTGCAACCTTAAAAGCTTCTGGAACAATACCAGTAGTAAGCGAGGTGTTCACAATGTTCAGAATGAGGGGACTTACTGATGGCAGACATTCCTTAAGAACAACTGTTGGGATAGGGTCAAGAGTACATGTAGTTGTATTCATTACTATCACTTCAGAATGCAATCAATAGTAACTGTTTCAAAATTAAAGAATGTAATTTCAGAGGAACTAGGTGGATAAGTCACAGGAATTGCAGAACAGGGTGTCAAACTAATAGACTTATGAATGTTCTAAATTTTTTCCATGAAGAAATTGAGAAACTTTGTACAGAGGAACAAATCGGTGGCTTAATAGGTGTAAGAATTTTGTTAATTGTTTTAAAACAATTGTTTTAAAAATCATGTTGGGGTTTGCAGCACCACCACTAATAACGGCTGTATAGTGCTTTATTCTCGCCGCTTTAAGTGCTTCAGTGTATTGACTCAAATGTTCATCATAGATGAGCTTATGGACAGTCAAGCCTGATTTCTTGTACTGGCATTCAAGCTGCCTACTTTTAACCTTAAGTGCTCTGAGCTCAGTAGTGTACCAAGGGCATGATTTCATAAATGAAACAATACATTCTCTCCTAGGGGCGAACACGTCCAAAGCAGATGATAAAACAGAATTATAGTGATCAACAGTTCCAACTGTTGGGTGCTCTGAGATCCAGCATGAAAAACTATAAAAATTAATATTCTTGACATTTCTAAAACTAATGACCCTTTTTTGAGCATATCTTGGAGAAGGAACAAGTAGCTTAAAAGTGAGAAGCTTATGATCACTAATACATTAGTCACTGCTGTCAAGCTGGTCAATATCCACCCCAACAGAACACACCAAGTCAAGTGTATGGCCTTTGTTATGAGTTGGAAAATGTACATGTTGGATCAAATTAAAACAATCTAATGTTTCCATAAGATCAACTGTTTGGTTACTATTAGAATTATCTACATGAATATTAATATCTCCAGTGAGAATCATTGATGGACAAACAGAACTAACAAATGTAAGTAGTTCTGTGATTTCAGCAAAAAACAGAGGATTAGGATTTGGAGGACGATAGATGAATAAAACAAGAACAGGGGAGGTACCATTCATTTTGAAAGCTACACACTCAAATGATGATACACAGGGAATGGAAATTTCAGTGATCGATATATCAGCTCTGTAGATAATGGCAAGACCGCCACATTTACCACTTAAACGTGCCTATCAATGTATGTATAACCCGGTGGAATACTCATATTTAGATTTATGAAGTCATTCGGCTAATGCCAATGTTTCACAGATACAGAAAAAATTGAGTGTATTGTTCAATATAATATCATAGAGTAAAGCAGTCTTATTGTTCAGTGAGCGAACATTTAGATGTGCAAATCTTGCAGATTCGAGTCGAACTATCTTAGAAGTCACTTGTGGATAATGTAAGTTCAAAAGGCAAACACCACGTAAAGAACGATTGTGTGTTTCTGAGTCCATAGAGCGAGAACATAAAACTTTTATGCCAATCCCAGTAGTTTGAAAGTTGTGCCACGATCCTCTGTGTAAATATTTTGGCCTACATAAAAGCTGAAACAACCGTAAGGTTCTTTGAACACAAATGTCAGGGGGTAGATGATGTCCCAATGATAGAAGTTCAAAAAAAAAAAAGAGTACCTTATCATGATGAAATCCAAATGTTGAAGGACCCGCTCTCCGCGAAGCCCAGTCAAAGTTAAAATGACAATGACAATGGATAGCAAGGAAATCCGCATGGTAGGAACAGTAATATCCAAAATGAGTTACATGGAGTAAAATCCAGACATGTTGTTATCACACAGCAGCGCAAGTAGCCTATATCACACAGGGCACGGCATCTAGTCCCAATAACATGGCGTTGAACCACATGTACTGAAAGACTTCTCAATGTGATTTTTGGAGCTTCAAAGGTCTGGTCACCATTCACTTGCATTGTAAGGACCAACAGAGCTTAGAAATTCTTCTAAAAATCTTCGTTTGCGTTCGGCAGAAGAAAGAAAGTCATACACTTCTGGGCTGGCATGAGGGTGAGTAAATGATGAGAGAAGTTTCATTTTTGTGTGTTAAAACGTGTAAAGACCCCTGTAATAAACAAACTAGCAAAAGAGCAACCAAATATCTGCAGAAGTTTATTCTAATATTTACTGAACATTTCACCTCCATTGGAAAGTATTCTGACTTTCTTTGTGTTTTAGTTGGAGAAAGAGCAAGCAAGACTTGAGGACAGTAATTGCAACGCTCCAGAGTTCATCAAAGTGAAGGAGAAGCTGAGACGAACATCATTTACAAGTTCTGGAGAGAAGGAGGTTTAAGGGTGTAGACACAGACTGGATCCATATGTGTATGTGTTTGTGCACAGCCAGTAACACAGAGACCTGCTGCAGCTCCTATACACCACCCACACGGCAGTGCTTCTCTATTTCTTGTCTCACATCAACAACACCCTCACCTCTGTGTAGCAGGTTGGAGAGAGCAGAGTCCAAGAGACTTTCTTACATCTCCACATAACAAGGAAGTTGAGGCTCAAGGGGTTTTGAGAGACCGCAAGGAGAAGTCAAGTGTTTGGTTTAGATTTGTTCATTTTATCTGCTCCAGATTGGATCTGAAGAGTTAAAGATGAACTGTCTAAGGTGCTTATTATGAGTTTGTGTGTTTAAATAGATGGATGGCTATGTTCTGGTTCATTCAAACTAGGTGAAAAAGTCAAAACAAGGTGTAAGGGATTCTTTCAGAGTAAATCAATTCTAACATGTATTGCCCTCTAAACAGAAGCAGAACATTTATAAGGAATATGTCAGTATTACAAAACAAATGATTGCTTATCAAACCGCCAAATGTTCATTGCCTAAATTTGAACTTTATCTTTAATACTTAACAATCAGCACTTGTCACTTTTAAAAGAGTATCTAATGAGTAAGATTATTTTCTGCTTTTCAGCTGTTTTTATTTGAAGCATAACTCTGAGACCACGCAACTGAGCGAGAAATCATTATTCTACAGCTCAGAAATGGCATAACCAGTAAATAAGAAACATAAAATGATGACTTTGTGAATGTTCACAAATACACCTTGACACAAAGTTAACAATCTAATTTGACTCAAAAGATAGTTAGACCTGTGTAAAAAAGAGGGAAGATGTCTGGTTTGGAAATGTTTGTGCTTATTCCAGTGCCTTTGTTAAAATAATAGAATTGTTGACTGTTACCGGTTCAATCAATGTTGCGTAGTTTTTGTTTGTAATTTCATCTTTATGAAATGTACCCTAATTAAAGCATATGGCTGTGCATATGTTTGTGTCTGAAAGAAAAAGAATGGGGTTTCCTTTCAAAAGATCGAAGGACTGCTTTAATTTATGACTGCTTGACCACTTATTAAGAAAAACAAAACAGGGCATTATGAAATGAACTGAGAGCAAGGATAAGTGCTTGGCTCAGAACATTCACTCTCGGACAATGATTTATTTTCCTTTTTTCTAACATACATCATGTTTTATCCACTCTTTTCTATCTCTTTTACAGTGTTTGGGTTTTTAAAGCACAAACCATTATGTAATTCTTGCCTTTTTTGGCTCCCAAAGCCAATGGATAATACAAATTTCAATGTATTACATGGTTCTGTACACATACCTGTTATGATATTTTCTGCTTTGGTTTAATTTAATGTTAATTTAATTTTGATGTTGTTACTGTTGATAACTGACCAAATATGGCAAAGTACAGGCTACTCATATTTTCAGTAGCTTTAGCCATGACATTTGGATTGTTATTCACCTTATTCAGCCCTGCCCATTTTCCATGCTCCGCTCTTCCACATTTTGTCATCTAACTTCCTGTTTGCATTTAAGCTACTGAGAAGAGTCGATTATTACGTGTGGGAGCACAGAAAGTGTTTTTCCCCAAGAGTTGATGGTGTGACTACAACACCACCCCTTTACTACGTGAAAATGCTCATGAGGTGTTCTGCTGTCACTCTAAATGTTTGTTTTTTCTGACACCCACAGAGATAAATTGGACCTGGCAGATCACATTCAGACAGCTATGAAACACACTGCACTTTTTAACGATACAAGTGTTTAATTGTTATACGTGTAATTCTGTTTAATTTTTAGGTTTCAACTTGTTAATAATTTGTGTTAAAATGTGTAGTTGACATGACATTTCCAACAGTGAGACCTCGCATTATTTCACATGCAAGTTCATAACATTAAAGAAAATTACAATTGTATTTTTTTTAATTAATTTGTCACCCTACATTATTAAGAGGCTTAAATGTGATTAAAATTGTTGTAAACAGAACGTACTTTCACGTGTGTGTGTGTGTGTGTGTGTGTGTGTGTGTGTGTGTGTGTGTGTGTGTGTGTGTGTGTGTGTGTGTGTGTGTGTGTGAATATAGTTGCACCCCTTCTTACCTCCCGGGTTTAACACTCAAAAAATCTACTAACTTTAACTATAACACGATGGGTGAATGACACGAGAAGATGGCCAGATGCCTCTTACAGAGATATTTTTAATTTGTGTTGTCTCTTGGACTTTCATTAAGCACGGAGGCTATCAGTACGTCCACAGCTTGAAGACTGTGGTAAAGTTGTTTTTATATTGGACATTCGATCCTTCCTTTAACATTAATTGTTATGTAATCACAAAATAGTGGCGGTTCATGCTGTGTCTCGTTCAGATAACACTGTAAATCATAATAGCAAAAGTAATTATGATGTTATTCGATAAATGTAATTGTTTTAAGGATCAAAAGTGAAAAATGCGCAAATATCAGTTAATAGATATATTATTCCATGGCTACATTAAGAAGTGGTTCTTTTCACATGTGTAATGTTTATGTTCGTAAACAAATTAAGTTAAATTTAAATAATTTTAGATTTTCTTATGATTTATTTCCCTCTTATAACTATTTAACTAAATCTATTTAACTTCCTGGCTTTTTTACCTAAAGATCTCACATCACCTGCAATGTACTATTTATACACACCTGCTTCATATCTTGCACAGCTTTGTTTGTGAAAATATGTTTTTTGTGTATTTTTTGGGAATTTTTCAAATATTAAATCCATTTAACTTCATGTTCATTTGACCTGATGATGTCACACCACCTGTAATAAATGATTTTGTGTATTGGTTATTAATTTTTGGAATTTTGAAATCCATATAACTTCCTAGTCATGTGGCCTGATGATGTCACACCACCTGTTATATATTTACAAACACCTATAACACATCTTACATGACTTGGATTTTGGAAGTACATTTTTGTGTATTTTGTATGAATTGTTTGATTTTTCAAATCCATATAACTTCCTGATCACCGCACTCAGGTCGGAGGGGCTGCTTCTTTCATGTTGTTCGGTTGGACAACATAACAGTAGTAACTTACATAAATCACCAGGGTGGAATCCGAACGCTCCCAATGTTGAGCCTGACACGGCGCCTCCTCCTTTCGAGCAAGTACCACCTCCTTTCCTTATGTGCGACAAACATCCCAGGCCACTTAAACTGCGGCGTGGATCTAATGTCCCATCAGGGAGCTATGCCCGGGAATGGAGACTTCATTCTCAGACAGACCTGAGGATTTAGGACATATTCTGCAAACCGGAAGTGGACCTGTTTGCAACCCACTGTCCCCTCCGGTACTCCATGTCCCAAGCCCCTCCAGGGGTGGATGCCATGGCTCACAAATGGCCCACAAAATGCAACTATGCGTTTCCTTCTGTATGCCTCCTCCATTATGTCATCTGCAAAATTCGTGAGGGCAGGGAAGCGGTTCTACTGGTTGCACCAAAATGGCCCAATCGGTCACTGTTTCCGGAGATGGTGGAGCTACTGGTTGGCCCCCCTTGGGAAATACCGGTGAGGAGGGATCTCCTCTCTCAAGCACAGGGCACAATCTGACCTCCCCAGCTGGAGCTCTGGAACCTGCATATTTGGCCCCTGAACGGAGCCCCTCAAACGTGCCAGGATTAGGTCGATTGGTTATGAACACCATCCAGCAGGCTAGACTGCCATCCACAAGACGCCTCTACGCGCTAAAATGGCGTGTGTTTGTAAATTGGTTCTCTTCACATGACAAAGACCTAGTGAATTGTTCCATAGCTGAGATCCTCACGTTCCTCTAGAAGTGGATGGATGCAGGTCTCACCTCATCGAAGCTTAAGGTCTATGTAGCGACTATCTCTGCATACCACGCCCCAGAGGCTGGATCCTCTATAGGCAGACATGATCTATATTTATAAAGTTCCTCAAAGGAGCGAGGCACCTAAACCCCCCTCACCCTGCTACAGTTCCAAACTTAGACCTGAACCTGGTGCTGAAGGCACTCACGAGCCCCTTGGAATCTGAGTTACGTGTGCTCTCTATAAAGACCGCACTCCTGCTGGCTGTAGCCTCAGTTAAACATGTGGTGATATGGAAGCTCTGTCGGTAGGCAGCTCATGTCTGGAGTTCAGGCCAGGTCTTTCGAAGGCCATTCTCCAACCCAGAAAAGTCTACATGACTAAGATTTTATCCACGGCCATCAGGGCCCAGGTTGTCCGCCTTTAAGCTTTCTTCCTCCTCGCAATTTAATTCGGATGAGGAGCAGATTCTGCACTTGTAATGCCAAGTGTGGGCATTACATATTTTTGTGGCTCGTACCTGTCAGTTCAGACTGTCATATCAGCTCTTTGTTTGCTTTGGAGGATGCACAAAAGGCATGTCTGTCTCCAAACAAAGACTTTCATGAGTCACAGGGTGTGTGATGCCTCATCGGTGTGAAAGCGCATTCGACTAGAGGCATGTCCACTTCATGGGTATGGGTAAACGGTGTGTCCTTGCAGGACATATGTTTAGCAGCAGGTTGTTCTTCACAAAGCACATTTGCCAGGTTATATAACCTAGATGTGGCCTCTCTTCACAGGCCACACTGTCTAAGAGAGCTAATTGTACCAACACTCAGCAGATGAGCCCAGGCTCATTTATACGAGCGGGTTATCAGCTATAATTTTGACACAGCTGCCGGTATGTAGGCCACTGTCAAAATTAAGAGCGCTTCATATTAAACTCTTCCTCCCCAACCCTGGTTGTCAAGTACTTATACTGGCCGCACTGCTGACCCAGAGCTTTGAGGTGTGAGCGTTGTGCTCCTTGTCCCTCAGTCAAAATTTTTTAAGGAAATTATGGTTTCGCACCCGCTTAAATAGGCCAACTTCGCAAAGGGGTTGGGCTGAAACACCATTGCCATTTTTAGAACTGCCGTTATTGTACAAAGGGCTACAACTATGTTGTTGAGAAAGGAATTTCCCATAGCGTCAGCGATGCAATGTTTCGTTCCCTTCATCTCAGGGAACCAAGGTTACATGCATAACCGAGACGTGCATAATTACATGCATTTCCTTTACCTCTTTTCTATGGCGTTTGAGTGCACTGCAATTACAGCTGTAACAGTTCAACTGTGAGGACTTTATAATAGCGTTTAAGTACATAGGCAAGTAAGTAATGAGTTATACAAAGTAAAAACATGTTGTTACTGTATTGTGAGTGTTGTAAGTGCAGCTACTTAAATTAATATAAGGGCCTAATAAGCGTGACGTAGCCAAGAAAAAGTAAAAAATGTTATGCACCAAGTCCAAATGTTCAGGAGGATATTTAAAAAAGCAAAGATGGGATTGTATTATTATTATTATGGGTAGGATGTGTTTGCAAAAGTGTTAGATGTGGTGTGACATCATCAGGTCACATAGTTATATTTATTTGAAAATTTAAAAAATGTATAAACAATACACAAAATCATATTTCCAAAATCCAAGTCATGTAAGATGTGTGTCAGGTGTGTGTGAATGCATTACAGGTGGTCTGACATTACTAGGTCACATGACCAGGAAGTTATATAGACTTTAAAATTTCACAAATTAAAAATTATAAAAAAAAGTATAAAGTTACGATTCCAAAATAAATGTCATGTAACGTGGAAAGATGTTGTGTATACATGTGCTATAGGAGGTCTGACATGCACCTATTTCTGTTAGCTATAAGTTAAATGCAATTTCAGTTACATTACATTGTTATAACATCATTACATATCCTAGGGAATAAGCCATTTATGGCTTTAAATGTTTGTTTTTTGTACCATATATTTCTGATTAACTTGTTTGACCATATTAAATTGCATCTGGATAAAGCTAAACGTGTTTTTATAGCCACAGAGTAATCTGTTTTTCACCTGTATTTGTCCATTTCACACTTTAGAGACACTCCAAAAATTTGCCTGCCAAATGTCTAACGTCCAAACAAAATGACTTTACCGCAGTAGCGTGAAAGTAGGATCATGTGTATTTATGATTGAAGTAATCTTGTTTTAAAATCTCCCCGTTTTGCTTCCAGTTGTTATGACATCCCCTGAACACTTTAAAATCCTCATGATAGCTTTTGACAAATCTATAACCTGTTAATCCACTTCACTAGCTAATTACACTTTGTCATCAATACCATATAAACCAATCAGCCACAATATTATAACCACCTGCCTGATTGGAGTCACGTGACGCCATATGAGGAGCGGACGTGTAGGCGATGAGCTCTGCGCACTTTGCTAGTTTTTAGTTATTTTTGTTTTATAATCCGGTGAGATTTGATACACCCTGCTCCATATTTGCTTTTTGAAGTCAACACGTCAAAAAATTAAAATCCTTGGGCTCTGTAGATATTAAAAGACACTTACCTGCTCAAGCTGATACCTCTGACGGCCTGCAGACCGGGGACTCGATTTGAACGGTGCAGCCGGGGAAATTCAGCGTCAACTGTCCAACATGTTTGTGATGCTGATGAAAGTTGTTGCTGATTTAGAAGATCTCGCTGTAATACGTCGATTGATTACGGCGATGGAAACAAAATTCTCTGAGTTAGTTACAAGAGTGGCAGATGTTGAGAAGCGGATGTTGATTATCTGGAGTCATCGGAGAGGGAATTATCTGATAATCTGCTGGTGACCAAAGTTGATTTGGAACATTTTCTTGAAAAACTTGAAGATCTTGAGAATAGGAGCTGCAGGAATAACATCCGAATTGTTGGAATTCCTGAGCATGAGGACGGCAGAGATATGGTGAAATTCCTAGACGAGCTCTTCCCCAGTCTGTTTGACATAACAGGCCATAAGCTGGAGATTGAGTGAGCTCACAGGGTTCCGGCTCATAGATCGGCTGAGAGTGACAGGCCCCGATCAATCCTGGCCAAATTCCTGAGATCATCCAATAAAGATTTTGTGTTATGCGAGGCGAGGAGCAAAGGAAAGCTTTCTTGGAAGAATCACAAAATGTTCTTGTTCCCAGACTTTGCGAATTTGACGAGAGAAACGTGATCGATTTAAGGAATGCAAGAAACTTTTACATCAACGGAAGATCGCTTTTGCACTGATGTTCCCGCCCAAACTGAGTATAAATACTAAGGATGGCCGTAAAGTATTTTTATGCCCCAAGCAAGTACTGTCCTTCATAAAAACATTGGAGTGAGTAAGCCATTTGGTGTTTCTTATTTGAGTGGATTGACTCGCTGTACTTACTCTGGCTGTCTGAGGAAGCTGGGCACCATTTTTGCTTCTTTTTGTGTTGGTTCCACCTAGCAGCTGGAGTTTGTTTTGTGGAATAACACTTCTCCTTCAAGAAACTCTTGCATTGACGGAAGATCGCTTTTACATTGAAGATCCCGGCTAGTGTTAAGGATGACCGCAAAATATCTACATGCCTACAACATGCGATGTCTTTTATAGAGTTGATGGACTGAGGAAATCATGGTGTGTCTCTTATGTAGCCTCTGAATCAACTCGACTCGTTAAATATACACTGGACCATCTGAGGAACCGGGACACCTGTTTTGTTTCTTTTTGTGCTGATTCCACCTAGCGGCTGGAGTTTGTTTTGTGGAGGAACATACCTTCGAGACAGCTGTGGATGAATCTGCTTGTTCTTTGTGCTTATGCCTTCTATTGGCTGGAGTTTGTTTTACAAAGTATTTTCTGTTATGTAATTTTGCCTCACAACATTTTTATAGAAGCACTCCAGAGGAGGAGAAAGCAGGCGAGTGAGTTTACGAGCATAAACCACATTGACGGTATATATACGCTACTGTCGCTGTGTTGGTCTGTCTGGACCAACACGTGCTTGCCCTGGATCAACGGCCGAAGCCTCCGCAGGGCAAGCAATACCGCCAGCAACTCGAGGCAGTTGATATGCCAACGCAGTCGTGGCCCTGTCCAGGAGCCCACGGCTGCGTGCCCATTGCACACAGCACCCCAGCCTAACTTGGAGGCATTTGTCGTAACAACAAAGTGCCTGGACACTTGCACTAGTGGACTCCTGCCCACAGAAATGCAAGGTCCGTCCAAGGGCTCAACAAGACTCTGAAATTGTTTCAGTGGGACCACCGTTCTGAATGACTTCAGGCAGTTCAGCATTGACTGCGCACGCTCGCTTGGTGTTTTATTATGCTGCTGCTGCTGAAAGTCTTTACCTGTTATGACACTATAGTCATGGTGCTAAACTGACATTATTCATTTTAGAGGACCATATTTAGTCTTCATACATACTGTATATAAAGGATGAACCTCACAAAATGTTCCTTCACTAACTAAAAATAACCAGAATGTGTAACAGTACTACCATAGGTTTTGGACATGGTACCATGGTACTGCCATGGACTACTGTGTAAATAACATGGTACAAGAATATGGTAATCATTCAATACCAAACTCCTTAAACAACAATTTTTCATTTAAACAAATATTTTCTTTGTTTGACCTCAGCACAGACCCTATCTGCGGTTCGCCTTCGAGGGCCGGGTGTATCAGTACAAGGTCCTCCCCTTCGGTCTGTCCCCTGAGTCCTCCGCATCCGACTGGATCAGCCCGCTCTCCGATGTTGCAATCGAGAGCTCATCCTGTTCCCGAGCCCCAAATGAGACATTAAACTCGCCCTGTCTCATCCCAGAACTCGACCGGGAAAAATGAGCGTACTGGGGAATGGGAGGTCCGTGGGGGATTACCCGGCGAAACCACACCCATTGGGGTCCCCAAATCTCCACTTTCCTCTGATGAAGGAAAGACGCGACCGCAACGTTGCCATGGTCATGTTCTTGCAATGAGAGCATGAGCCATCCACGAATGCTTTCTCAGTGTGGGTGCGGCCCATGCAAGTGAGACAGCGATCGTGGGCATCAGAGGCGGAGAGGTAGCGACCGCAACCAGGAACTATACACAGACGGAAAGGCATCTTTAAAAAGACACTCTCCATTAGTGCCTCTCTTTTAGAGGAAAATTACTCTTTTAGAATATATTTTCTCTCTTTTTCAGCTGTCGAAGCACCCAGGGGCGTTCTCTGCACTCAATCCGTGCACGAGGGGGAGAAACCACTGAAATGCGCCGTAAATCCAACAGCATACAGAGGTGAATGGAACGGCAGTGGAATTCAATGAATCAACCGCTCGGCTCCAAAGAAAAAATCTGAATGAGTGGTTGTGAGCCAGCTTCTTTTATATCCGTGTGTCCGGGTGAGTGGCATGCAAATTCCACTCGCCAATTCCCATTGGCCTTTTCTCAAAGATCAAAGGTGTTTGGGGCTCCCAAGAGCATCCCCTAGTGTCACTACATTGACACAACGTTGAGTGAGTGACAGATAGGGAACTAATGTTACGTTGACTTGATTGCCTCTGTTTACACTATAAAAATAGAAAATGTGTGGGTTTTAACCTAAAGCAGCAATTCTACCTGGGCTTACACATAAAATTACCTGCATCGGTCTAACCTAATGTGGTCAGATTAATAAAATCATATTATATATGATTTTTGACTTGGAAAAAAACAGCTAATTTAGATGTTGCCACATGAAGCACATGGTTACATGACAACAACAAAAAATTCCATGTACTAAGCATAGTGGATTAATTGAAATGCATTTATTCCAGCCAAAACAATAAATTCTACATTTGCAATACACCTGCAAAGAAAAACATTTGATCTATCTACATGCACCAACAAGTTACCAATAAGCTATCAAGTTCAGTTTGGTTGTATTTAGAGCCAGCTCCATGTCTGCAGGGCCAGGTTCACAAACCTCTAAATTGAAACAGTACAGAATAATGTGTCGTGAATTTTAAGTAGATACCCTAAAGCGAAGTGGCGTGATGCTGCAGAAGGTCATGGAGCCTGCTTCAGGGTTATCATGCTCAGTTTCACTTTAATGGGTCCTCGGTGGAGTTTTTCTACTGATGGAAAGTCTCCATGTGTGCCCTCCATCCAGCTTCTCGATGGCTTCTTAATTAGAGGGACGGGTAATGCTATATCCTGAATCACAAGACCCTTTGTCCACAAAACATGCTATCCACCTCTAATCTGTTTAATCCCAAAGAATCTTCAGGATCCGATTTGTTATGCTCTAGTAAACAAGGGCTAAATTGTTTGACGTGAGGCGGCTATGAACTTGAACTGAGTGATGGCACACCTTAACTACAGGCAACACAATGGCCTGAACATGAACACAGTGAAAAACAAGGATTGTTTCAGGGGGATGCTACAGGTACAAATGCAGACCAGACCACAGCACAATGTATTTGACATGAATCATTGATTTAATTCATTTTAATTTTCAATTATTTAATTCTTTTCATTAAAAGATACGCTTTGTCTTGAACCCGGCAGTGAAATTCATGTGAAGATGATTAGCGCAAATATTTAGCAATTACTAACTAAGATGTAATGTTTGTATGACACTTTTTTAAGTGCATAGCAGAGAGGTGAACCAGTTTTTAAAATGTTATCAAAACAAGCTCACATTTTGATTTTCGGTCATAATTTACTCATCCTCATGTCATTGACAACCCGTATGATATCCTTTTTTATGTAGAACTCAAAGGATGTTTTAAAAAAGAGCCCCTCCGTCTTTTTTTTTTTTTTCTTTTTTTATATAATGGCAGTGTAAAGTGACTCACTTTAAAGATAAAAAAATAAATAATCATTTTTCAGCGAAAATCTTGACGTCTATGCATGCAAGTTAATGCGTACTATGAGAGAAGCTCATTCACAGTGAACTTGCCTTGTTTTTAGCACTAAACATTTCATGTTGTAAAACACTCTCTTATCATGTGTGTTAGATTCATATGAGCAAACCCAGGGTATTGTGTATTGCCACAATGTGGCACACTGTTGCCATTTTTTATGTTGGCATAATGTGCATAATATCTCAAATAAATGTTCAAACTGTACTGTAAACATGTACTATAAGACTTCATTTAATAATGTGATTGTTAATAATACACTCTGCTTCTTGTGTCTTGATATAATCTGCCCTGTGACCAGTGTTTACTTCTCACGGTTTATGATATCACCTTAAGCAGTGCAGTAGTTTTCCCAGTGTTGGGTAAACTGTGCTCAGGTTTATGTTCCGGTAAATTCCTGTCTTGGTCCAGTTCCATGTGTTTGATGTAGATGCTAAAGGCCCTGTGAAAGGGTGCTGTAGTTGTTGATGCTGCTATGGGAGGGGCCTGACTCTCAGGTCAGGTACAAAGCAGCAGGAGTCACACTCTGTGCTCAGAGCTTAGATGAGAAATGGGGCCGTACAGACGGGTCATACTAATGCTACTCATCCTCGTGTTTGTGACCTACATTTGTGAAGCAGGTATGGGAGGCTTAAGGCACTCACTCTTTTCTAATAATGAGTTGATAATTTAGAGTTGGTAGTTTGCTGCTTTATCACTGATATATACTTATATATATATATATATATATATATATATATATATATATATATATATATATATATATTAGTACTGTGTTTATATATATATATAAAGTATAGAATGTAGTAATAATATCAAATGAGTAGACATGTCCAAACATTTATACGGTATTAATTGTATTATTTGCTGATGTATTTACATTTATTAATACTGGGGAATAAGGACATACACTTTGAAATGTTGAAAATGAAAGATAAGAATTATCATATCTTGTATATAAACTCAAAATATTGGGTATAGCCTATGTATAGTTTGTCGCTTCTAGATTGTAAAAGATTCCTAAAATGTGATTTCATTGAGTGTTTTTTATTACAGCACTGCTCCGGAAGTCTTCCGCAGTGGACTTTCTGAGGTTTAGACGAGAGAGGCGTATGGTGAGATGTCAACACGGAGGCTGCAGCTCTGAAGACAGTGAGGCAGAAGAGCAAATGGAGGCCAGTTCAGAATATGTGAGTTGATCGGTTTACATTGAATATCAGCTCAGTTTCCATGTCTTTTAGTAACATAATCTAAGAAGTTTAGTGACTTGATGCAGTAAGACATGCAGAAAAATTGAAGAGGTAAATTGTGTTGTTTTATTGTCATATATATATATATAAGACATATTATGGAACTGATCAGCAGATTAAACATGATGTAATGTCTTTGTCACTCATCAGGAGCAAGAGAACTCAAAGATGTTCTTTAATGGTGGATCTCAAGCTGGGGTGAACATGGTAAGACTATCTTCATGCAGTTGCCCCAAAAAGAATTTGGACACTTTTTGACACTTACAGTAAGTCGCACTCGAAAAAGTCTGAATGTCAATGCATTAAATACAACATATCAAAGCAAGTGGCATCTAAAAAACAAAGGATGCTTGATCTTTTCTTCAAAATTTTTACATTATGTTTTACATTACGTTTGGTCACAAGATGTGCAGAGCCACAGATGTAGTTCACTGTGGACATGTTCCACAAAGTTTGACAACAGAAAGTGTCCAAAAACCTTTTTTATCTTAATTTTGAAAAAGATATCTATTTATTATTATTTATTTTATTTTTTTATTTTTTTATTTTTGTTTTTGGTGAAAATTTTTTCTTTTTTGTGCTATATTTATTTTAAAAAAATGTCAATGGTTTGATATTTTTTGCATAATGCAAAGACATTCATACATTTTTAAGTGTGGTGTTGTGTCCAAATAAATTTTTCGGGTCACTGTATGTAATTAAGATTTTGAAATTTAGATGCCATACTATCTATGTGTAAACACTGCCATTCCATGTCTTTATTTATGAATGGACACTGTTCCTTGGATGTGAGGCTGTACTGTATGTTCAATTAGCCACTTATGATCTCTCCACTGATAAGATGTAAAGTGGAATGTAACTTAACTGATCCATCGGGGGCTTCTCTGTTCTTCTTTCCTTTCTCTCTGACCACCTTTCACCTTTAGAGGCCTAACGGTGAACCTCAGGAAGAGGGCTCAGGTATGTAGCCCTACGGTGAGTGGCTCGAGGACTGCAAGTAACCACACAGCAGCGGAGACAGAGAAAGCCTGAGGGGCTCCACTGTTCTGCACCACTGGATACAAGCACAGGTGTTCCAACATGGGATAAAGACAGATACTTTAATAATCTAATAGGACAAATAGTATTACAAATGTGTATAGAACCCTAAAGTGTTTTGGGATGTTATATTTTGCATATGTGTAGAAAAGCAGGCTGAAAATTATGACTCAATCTGAAAGGAAAAGTTTCTCGTGTAATTCTAACATACTGTAGATGTGGTGATGAAAATTATTGTGGTGTTTTATTATGCTGCTGAAAGTCTATACCTGTTATGACACTATAGTTATGGTGCTAAACTGACATTATTCATTTTAGAGGATCATATTTAGTCTTCATACATACTGTATATAAAGAATGAACCTCACATAATGTTCCTTCACTAACTAAAAATAACCAGAATGTGTAACCGTACTACCATAGGTTCCCTCTCTGTCATTCACTCGACGTTGTGTCGATGTAGTGACACTAGGGGTCACTCTTGGGAGCCCGAGACACCTCTGGTCTTTGATAAAAGGCCAATGAAAATTGGCGAGTGGTATTTGCATGCCACTCCCCCGGACATACGGGTATAAAAGGAGCTGGTATGCAACCACTCATTCAGATTTTCTCTTCGGAGCCGAACGGTCATGCTCACTGAGCTGAATACTACTGTTCATTCACCTCTGCTGGATCTGACGGCGCATTTCAGCGGCTTCTCCCCCCTCTGCACTGGTGCACTGCAGAGAATGCCCCTGGGCGCTTCGGCAGAAATAAAAGAGTATATTTCTCTAAAAGAGCGGCACACACGGAACGTCTTTTTAAAGACACATCTTTCTAAAGATGCTTTTCCGATTGTGTGTTATTCCTGGTTGCACTCGTTATCTCTCGCCTTCTGACGGTCACGATCACTGTCTTTCGTGTCTGGGCACTGCTTACGCGGAGACAGCGTTCGTGGATGGTCATGTTCTCATTGCGAGGATATGTCCATGGCAACGTTGCGGTCACGGCTTGCCTTCGTAAGAAAGCAAGCCACCCCAGAGGCTCCCTGCCTCGGTCCTTTTACCCACAGGTGTGAGGCCAGCGCGGCTAGCAATGGGGACGATTTGATGATGATGATGACATGCTTTCCTGGGCAGCCGCGAGCATCGGCTAGAGTGGAACTCACTGCTCTTCCCTGAACCCTTGCAGCTCGGTGATTGGTTCCTGGGCTCGCGGCGCCGCTCAAAGCCACGCCCCGCCCCCCCGTTCCTTTCTTCCCGGAAGTGCATGAGGAGCTGACAAGGTCGCGGGAGGCACTTTTTACTGCCCGGCCCCGATCTTTTCAGCCTCCCCGCCCTCACTACCCTTGATGGTGGGGCGGCCAAGGGCTATTCGGCAATCCCCCGGTGGATAAATGCGCTCACGGTGCATCTATGCCCACCTGGTGCGGGTGCCCAAAGCCCCTGTCCAAGGCCTGTAGGTTTACGTCGTCTCTGACGGCCAAGGCCTACGGTGCCACTGGACAAGCCGCCTCCGCCCTGCACGCCATGGCTCTCCTGCAAGTCCGCCAAGGCGCTAAAGGAACTGCACGGGATTGATGCAGGAACTGCGCTCAGCGACCGACTTCATTCTCCGAGCGACGGAGGTCACACCACGGTCTCTCGGGCGGACAATGGCCACACTAGTGGTCCAGGAGCGCCACCTTTGGCTCAACCTGGTTGAGATGGGTGGGCCGACAAGACATGATTCCTTGCTGCCCCAATTTCCCAGGCGGGCCTATTCGGTGACACTGTCGAGGACCTTACCCAGCAGTTTTCAATGGTGGAGCAGTAGACGGATGCTGCCCTGCCCTGGCGCGGCTCAAGATCCCGCACCCCGTCTACTCATCGCCAAGGGCATCCCCCTGCGGTGACTGCACCGGCTCCGCCGCAGCCCGCCCCTTCGGCCCGGCCCCGGTGTGAAGCCCACCACAGGACGCAGGCGCCACCCGTCTCGCGGTCGCCCAGAACCCGTGAATGGCTTCAAAGCGCCCTTGAGGCTGGCGACCCAGGGACAATGAAACCCGCTGCTCTGGAGCTGGTAAGCAGATCTTTCCATCTTTTTGTTACCTTTTGCATTTAATTGCGCTGCATGCCCAAGTGGCTGCAGTACTCAAGAGCTCAGCAAGAGCGGTTTCCTTGTTCCCTGGGTCACGTATCCGGTGTTCATGGCCGTCATCACGACCACCGTCCACCACACTATTTGGCAGGTTTGGCGCTCCAGCAGGAGTCTCCCGCCCCTGAGTGCCCAGCTGTGGCACAAATCCGCCTCCACAGGTCACGAGGACAGGCCTCTTCCTCCCCCGTCCCAGGCTGTTCTGGGGGTGGTCACAAGGAGCCAGGTAAGTGCTTCGATGTCCTTAGACTCAGCACGGCCACGACGTGGTGTGGCACCTCAAGCTCCGCCCCGCCGTGAGGCCCCACCTGCCAGTACATCCGATGACATTGTCCCTTTGGTCCCCCTTGCGCGGAACTTGGACGCATGGCTTGCGCTTTCCCATCTGTCGCGAGGGCTGGTCCGGACCGTCCGACTCGGCTGCACGATTCACTTCACCAGGCTGCCGCCCAGGTTCAGCAGTGTCCACTTCACCTTGGTGAAGGACGAGAACACTGCTACCTTGCGCGGAGATCGCTACCCTCCTACGGAAGGGCGCGATAGAACCTGTCCCTCCAGCCGAGATGAAGAGGGGTTTTTCAGCCCCTACTTAATCGTACCAAAAAAAAGGCGGTGGGTTGCAGCCAATCTTGGACCTGTGAGTTCTGAACTAGGCTTTACACAGACTCCCATTCAAGATGCTGACGCAAAAACGCATTCTGGTGAGCATCCGGCATCAAGATTGGTTTGCGGCAGTAGACCTGAAGGATGCATACTTCCACGTCTCGATCCTTCCTTGTCACAGACCCTTCCTGCGGTTTGCATCCAAGAGTCAGGCGTATCAGTACAAAGTCCTCCCTTTCGGCCTGTCCCTGTCTCCTCGCATCTTTACGAAGGTCGCAGAGGCTGCCCTTGCCCCGTTAGTTGAGAATGTGAATGCCCACCTCCCTTATCTCGATGACTGGCTAATCCTAGCTCATTCTTGAGACATGTTGTGCGCACACAGGGACCTGGTGCTCTCACACCTCAGCCGACTAGGGTTTTGGGTCAACTGGGAAAAGAGCAAGCTCCTCCCGGTTCAGAGCATCTCTTTTCTCAGTTTGGAGTTGGACTCAGTCTCCTTGACGGCGCGTCTTACGAACGAGTGCACCCAGTCGGTGCTGGCCTGTTTGAAGGCGTTCAAACAGAAAACAGCGGTTCCACTGAAACTTTTTCAGAGACTCCTGGGGCATATGGGCGGTGGCCACCCCGCTCGGGTTGATGCATATGAGGCCGCTTCAGCACTGGCTCCAGACTCGAGTCCCAAGATGGGCATGGTGCCACGGGACACGTCGCGTGGTCATCACGCCGGTCTGTCACCATCTTTTCAGCCCTTGGACCGACCTCTCGTTTCTACGGGCAGGTGTTCCTCTAGAACTGGTCTCCAGGCTAGTCGTGGTCATGACAGACGCCTCCAAAACGGGCTGAGGCACTGTTTGCAATGGGCACGCAGCCACCGGCCTCTGGACGGGTCCGCGACTGCATTGGCACATCAACTGCCTCGAGATGTTGGCAATTCTGCTCGCCCTGCGAAGATTTCAGCCATTGATCCAGGGCAAGCACATGTTAGTGCAGACAGACAACACTAAAACGGTAGCATATGTCAACCGCCAAGGCGGTCTGCACTCACGTTGTATGTCACAACTCGCCCGCCGTCTCCTCCTCTGGAGTCAGCAGCACTTCAAGTTGCTGCAAGCCACTCACATCCCGGGTAACCTCAACACTACAGCGGATGTGCTGTCAAGACAGGTTACCCTCAGGGGAGAGTGGAGACTCCACCCTCAGGTGGTCCAGCTGATTTGGAGTCGATTCGACAGGCACAGGTGCACCTGTTCGCCTCCCAAGAATCCTCCCCACTGCCCGCTCTGGTACGCCCTGACCAAGGCTCCCCTTGGCCACCCGTGGTGGTAGACACGATCACTCAGGCTAGGGCCCCCTCTACGAGGCACCTATATGCCTTTAAGTGGCATCTGTTCGCTAAGTGGTGTTCTTCCCGTTGGCAAGACCCCCAGAGATGTGCAGTCAGATCAGTGCTTTCCTTCTTGCAGGAGAGGTTGGAAGGGAGGCTGTCCCCTTCCACCTTGAAGATGAACGTTGCCGCCATAGCAGCACACCATGACGCAGTCGACGGTAAGTCTTTAGGGAAACACAACCTGATCATCAGGTTCCTAAGAGGCGCCAGGAGGCTGAATCCCTCCAGACCGTGCCTCGTTCCCTCATGGGATCTCTCTATAGTTCTTCAGGGTCTACAGAGAGCCCTCTTTGAACCTTTGCAGTCAGCCGAGCTTAAGGCACTCTCCTTGTAGACTGCACTCCTGACTGCGCTCACTTCCATCAAGAGGGTAGGTGACCTGCAAGCGTTCTCTGTCAGCAAAACGTGCTTGGAGTTCAGTCCGGGTTACTCTCACGTGATCCTGAGACCCCGACCGGGCTATGTGCCCAAGGTTCCCACCACCCCTTTTAGGGACCAGGTGGTGAACCTGCAAGTGCTGCCCCAGGAGGAGGCAGACCCTGTCCTGTCGTTGCTGTGTCCGGTGCGCGCTTTACGCATCTATTTGGATTGCACACAGAGCTTTAGAATCTCTGAGCAGCTCTTTGTCTGCTTTGGTGCACAGTGGAAAGGAAGCGCTGTCTCCAAGCAGAGGATCGCCCACTGGCTCATTGACGGCATAACTATGGCATATCTCACCCAGAACATGCCGCCCCCGGTAGGGCTACGAGCCCATTCTACCAGAGGTGTAGCGGCTTCCTGGGCCCTGGCCAGAGGTGCCTCTCTAACAGACATTTGCAGAGCAGCGGGCTGGGCAACACCCAACACCTGTGCAAGGTTCTACAACCTCCGGGTGGAACCGGTTTCGTCCCAGGTAGTGGCATGCAACACAAGCGGATAAGCCCGGGATAGCTGGTCAGGTGTATCGCTTGCACATAGTGCCTTCCACCTCCCTTGGAGCTGAAGACGTGCGCCATTAATTCCCAGTAGTGTTCACAAACTTTGTTCCCTGGTTGACTTCCTCCGAGCCCTGTGGCAGTCGAGTTTTCGGAGAAACTCGCTGCCGGCCCAGTATATGCGCTAACTAAGAGCCCCGTTCTGGGGTAGGTGCTCTGTATGTGGCGGTTCCCTGTAAGGCTAACCCCATGCGATATATATCTTCCGCTAATTTGTTTCCCTGTTGGCAAACTGCGTCTTCCTTGGGCAGAGCCTCTCTGCCCCAGTCTCCATGTTTGTAGTAACTCCTCCCCCATTGGGCAGGATCTACCTTGAAGACTCTCCAAATGGTTGGAAAAACCATGTGACATATTCTTCCACTTAAATACCCCCCCCCCTCTTTGGGCGAGGTGTGGTCTCCGCTGTGTCTTCCCCTTGGGAGGGACACCCCCCGACTAGACCTGGCAGCCCAGTCAGATAATCCCCCTTCATTTTTAGGGAGTGGAAAAAAAGAAGGGGAAAAGAGGCCACGACTGGGTTAAGCCTGTCTCTATCTCTTGGGTAGTCGACTTGTCCCCAAAAAGGGCCATTCGACACTCATAACTATGTTGGGGAGATTACGTGTCGACCTGGTGTGCTGGCTATGAGGCACACAGTAGTCTGCCCACCACACACCGCCAGTTCACGTAACACAGTTCAGCCAATTGTGGCATTTCGTATAGGGACCCCTAGTGTCACTACATTGACACAACGTCGAGTGAGTGACAGATAGGGAATGTCATGGTTACTTGTGTAACCTCCGTTCCCTGATGGAGGGAACGAGACGTTGTGTCCCTCCTGCCACAACGCTGAACTACCCGCTGAAATGGCCGGACCTTATATCGGCTCATCAGCATAAAACCTGAATGAGTGGTTGCATACCAGCTCCTTTTATACCCGTATGTCCGGAGGATTGGCATGCAAATACAACTCGCCAATTTTCATTGGCCTTTTATCAAAGACCAGAGGTGTCTCCCAAGAGTGACCCCTAGTGTCACTACATTGACACAATGTCTCGTTCCCTCCATCAGGGAATGGAGGTTACACAAGTAACCATGACGTTTTGGATATGGTACCATGGTACTGCCATGGACTACTGTGTAAATAACATGGTACAAGAATATGGTAATCAATCAATACCAAACTCCTTAAACAACAATTTTTCATTTAAACAAATATTTTCTTCGTTTCTTTACCAAAAATGTACTATGAAAAAAAAAAAAACAAGGCAATGGAAAACATGGGGGAAAAAACACGGTAATACTATGTTTTTTGGACACTACACTGTGAAAAGAGAAAATGTGCTGTTAATTTGTCTGATAATTGCTATTGAAACATACAACAACAATTTACAGTGTAGTATAGGTTATTCTTTGAAATGGCATAGGTACCTTTTAAATAACTTGTTATATGAATATGGTAATCATTCAGTACCATGGTATATTTCAAAGTACCATGGTATTAACATCCGATACATCACTGTAGACACAGTAAGACACAGTAAGGGTTGTTTTAGGTCAGTGTTAATGTATCTGTCTACTTATCAAAACCTACTACAACACAACATATTTGTCATATTGGATTCTTAACCATGTTCAGCATCAAAATAAGCAATTTTTCTACTATTTTTTAATTAATTTTACTAGATAATATCTCCTATAAAGTGCTTCCAATTAATTTCTTTATTAGTGCAAATTATGTAATACATACTGTTTATAAAGATAAACACACTGAAATAAAGACAAACTGCCTTATCACAAATGTCCTTTTTTTCTGCTTTTTCTTAGTATCTATAAAAATGGCAAAATGTTAGTTTTCTCAAAGAAACACAACATTTTGTATTGGCCTTGCAAATGTATGGTAAACAGCATTATTGCATTATTGCTGGAACTATTCAGCCAGAAATGATAGATTATGTTAGTAATATCTTCACCAAAGGTACTGTGTATTTTTTTTTATTTTATTTTATTTATTTTTTTATGTCAAAACACTGCAAAACTGGATTTAAGTGCTATACTAAAGGGGGAGAACAAGATGACAGGGCGCTTGTCTGGTCAAGTTGCATTGGAGTAAGAGAGAAAGGAGGATGGAGGCCTACTTTATGCTGTAAAATAGTGAGGTGAGAAAAGATTTCCCTTTTAAGAAGTTGACTCTGATGCTGCGTCTTAAGCTGAGTCCAGCTACACACCATCAGAATTTTTCATATATATCATACCTCTGGAACCCTAAATCAACGCTTTGCTGTTCATCTGTTGCGTCAGCAGGAATGAGTTCTACTCTTCTCTCTGCCTGTGCAGCAAAAAGCACCACTTCAACAGCACTTCCATGTTTGTAGTGTTTACAATGCATTCCACAAAAAATAACAAATTGAAGCAAAAGAGCCACTTGCTGAAACACATCTTTTTAAAGACAGTCAATGTTTCAAAGGGTTTTTCCACCTTGTGAGCTATATAAGACGATGACTGAAGGGCATTAGCACTGTCTTTTATGCTTGGGCTGAGCTCAGCACTTGTTGGGTCTGATTGAGCTCATTGCGAACACATTAAACTCAGGACGCTGCTGTAACAACTGTGTAATGTTTGTCCGTGGTTTGTCATGTTATGAAATTCTTGTGCAGCACTCTAGTTGTCTCTGTTCTCTGTGTTCCCCATGATTGCTCCCAGGTGTGTCTTGTTAATTAGTCTTGTTAACCTTGTTTGTTCTTAAATTGCCCTCATGTTCTCTGTGTCTTTGTTGGTTCATGTCCTTTCTGGATGTAGTGTTTGTTTTCTAGTGTCTCCAGTGTTTATTTATTTTGAGAAATGTCAGTGTTTGTTTTGCATTTCTATACTGTATATTAAAGCTGCATTTAGATCCCACTCTCGCCATGTCTCTGACATTCATTACAGAAGAACCAACATACTTTATGGATCAGTGGAATTTGCCGTATTATGTGGGGCAGGACTTCCTTTCTGTGAGTATTCGGTTCGCTTTCAGGCTTTAGCGAGCCAGTCAGACTGGGATGACTCCCATCTCTCTTCCATTTTTTAGATGAGCATGAACTATTATGAGAATACCGATTTGCCAGAGATGGGAGGACTCACATGAGTACATAAACTTCATGCTGGAGAGTGTATCCCCTACATGTGAGAACCTGAGCTCTCTCTTTTGTTGGTCTCAACCTCAGTGGTCCCAGCCTCAGTGGTTCCTAATTCGGTGAACCCAGTTGTCTCAACTTCGGTGGTCTCAGCCTTGGTGGTCCCGGTGGTCTCAACCTCAGTGGCTCCAGCTTCAGTGGTCCTGATGGGTTCAACCTCAGTGGCTCTAGCTTCAGTGGTCCTGATGGTCCCAGCCTCAGTGGTCCCAGCTTTGATGGTCCTGGTGGTCTCAACCTTGGAGGTCCCAGACTCATGGTCCCTGTCTTGATGGTCCCAGTGGTCTCAACCTCAGTGGTCCCAGTTTCAGTGGTCTCAACCTCGGTAGTCCCCGCTTCAGTGGTCCAGGTGACCATGACCAAGTTGCCGGCTGCCCTGACCAGGCCCTCCAAATCGCCGGCTGCCCTGACCTGACCGGGCCCTTCGAGTCCCCGGCTGCCCTGCCCGGGCCATGCCCTCCGATTTGCCAGCTGCCCCGGGCCATGCCCTCCGAGTTGCCGGCTGCCCGGGCCACACCCTCCGAGTCACTGGCTGCCTCACCCTCAGAGTCTTCCTCTCTGAAGCTCCACCCCCTAAACTATGCCTGGTGTGCCCGAGCACTCCCGGCTGGATGAATGTTTTTTGCCAAATGCCTGGCACTGTTCCCGAGCTGCATGACCAGTTGGTCAAGACATGGCGCTTGGCATACTAGGCGAGAACCTATGCTGGATGTGCAGAGGCCTTCACATCCCTGGACCTCGCCAAGCTTTTGGAATATTCATTTCTTCCCCCAGTCGAGGAAGAAGTAGCAGCACAGTTACAGTTGCAATCAAAATTATTCAACCACCCTGACCAGCAATACATTCTGGTGATGTGAATTAAAACACATCAACTAAAACCTCAGTAAACAGTCAAAGTAAGTTTTTAATACACATTTGAGTGATTTTGAGAACAAAGAGTTCAGTTTACCCAAATTTTAAAATAAAAAATTACTAATTCTCTCCACAAATGTCATGTCAAAAATATTCAACCCCCAAAGTCAATCATTTGTGGAGCATCCTTTAACCTCAATAACAGCAAATAAATGTTTCATGTAAGTGTTATCAGGCTTTGGACACCTCTCTATTAGAATTTGTACACATTGAATTTGTACACAATTTGTACACATGAGCAAAAGTTTCCAGCTCATTGACATTCTTTGGTTTCTGTGCTGCCACTGCTTCCTTGAAATCCCAACAAAGGTTTGCAATGGGATTTTAATGATGGACTGAAAGGGCCATTTAAGGACATTCCACAACCTATCCCTGAACCAGATTTTGGACAACTTGGATGTATCCTTGGTGTTATTGTCTTGCTGGAAAGTCCAGTGATCACCGAGCTTCAATTTACACCCTGAAGGCATCACATTTGTCATGCCAAAATGGCCTGATACCTGAAAGAATCCATAGTGTCAGTCACATAATTTAAAACATAGTCAGGATAGCCATTTACTGCAGCTGCAAAACACCCCCATAACAGGACTGACCCACCTCCATGCTTGACTGTGGGGATGGTGTCATTTTTGTCATCACCTTGTCATCTTACTCAAGACATCATTTTCAGTTTAGTGTCATACGTCTATAAAACCTTCTTCCAGGACTCCACAGGCGTTTCCTAATTACTTGAATATTCAAGTCAACATTTCCCTTGGTGAAATTTTGGTTTCTTCCACACCCCAAGAAGGTTGCTGTTGTACCATATTTAAAAAATGTATGAATGGTGCTGCCAACTTTGTCTATTGGAAATTTAAGTGCCTTGGGAATGTACTTTTAGCCATGACCTTTCTTGTGTAATGAAATAATCTCCTCTATTAGCTTTTGAGACAGCTTATTTTTGATTGCATTCTTTGCATAGAAATACATTTTTGCTTACAACGCTAAACTTAAATTTTACAACTTAATAAGTGCCATTGCAGATTGATGACTTAATTTTGTTTTAAAACAATTACTTGTGTAGCCTTACATATTTAAGAAACAGCTACATGCAATAGGGGCTGAATAATTATGACATGGCTGTTTTTTTAAAAATCCTGCTATTTAGAAATATTAGGTTATATATTCACACTATGCCTTTGAATGTGTCACTCAACTGATATAGATGTAAAGTTTAAAAATTCTGGGTCATCAGAAAAGCTTACCTTTGTAAATCCTTACTGGCTTGGGGGGGTTGAATAATTTCGATTGCAACTGTATGCCCCTCCTCTTCCACATTGGTGTGGAAAACCAAACCGGTGCATCCATCCAAGCCATGTAGGCTCACATCCATGCAGTAGGATAAAGCCTACACTTCAGTGGGCCAGGAATGTGCGGCTCTGCATACCATGGTGGTGTTGCAGACCTACCAGGCTCATTTGCTGAAGGACTTGAATGAGAAAGGTCCATACCCCGAAGCTACACCATCGATGCGTACACCAAGAGGTTTCAGTCAGCGAAGACGCAATCGCTGGCTTACAGACACATCCCGCCAAACAGTGTTTCAGGTTAAGAAACAGACTCAGCAGCCTGCACCCAAGAGGAAGGTGGCACCTCCCAGACCATGTCCCAGTGGACATATTCCTCCAGAGTGGGCCAAGCATTCCTGATGGTTTGGCACCAACGAAGCAGGGTCATATACACACTGGGAATAAAACTAAACTTAATAGCCATTTCGGCACATATTACCAAAGAACTTGTTCAGTCCATTCTTCAACACCTGACAAGGTTCAGGCTAGGAATGACACATGTGACCCATTTGAATTCTACAAGAGAATTTTCAATTTTAAAGCGCTATGGAGCAATTTAACCATGACAAATGGCTAGACAGCCCTGACAATCTGAACAGAAAGAGAAAACACCTGCCCAATTTTTCATGAACAGTTTTATATTATTTATTTTTATGTAGTATTTTCATAAAAAAACTGAAGTACCTTACTTTGTTGTGGATGTCCCAGTGAGGATACTGGATTTGCAATTTTCAGAGAACTCAATAAAATATTCAAATTATATTTTGGTTGAATTTTTGAGTTAATAAATGTAATGGATTGTGTAAAATAGTCCTATAATATCGCAAAATAGATTACATGCCCCTGAATCAAATCGAATTAACTGCATCCTGGCAGACTTTGACGTATATGCAAACATCAAATCGCTGGTTAAGAGAATAAATATAAGACCGCATTGTAATGAAACGCCCCTAGTGATAATGATGTCTAGCCAGAAAAGAACTCACATTTACAATTGATGCAACACATATTGAGTGAAAACAGTATCATAATCTCCCACACATGCACGCAACAGATCCACAAATGCACACAAGAATCAAGAAATACACGCAACACATCCACACATGCACACATCAATCCACAAATGCATGCAACAGATCCACACATACTCAATTCACAAATCCAGGCACCAGAAGAATGCACAAATATGTTTTCTTTGCTCACAATACAATCCACAAACACACTATTCTAATCGTCTGCTAGCTGCCTTGTGATGTCACACAGGTCACATAAACATATAGAGACTGTAGCACCTAGATATCATATAGAGACTGTCAAACACAAAACCTTTAAGTCATTTAGAAAACAAAATGGAATGTCAAACTGAAAATGACAAAAAACAAAAAAAACTAAAACGTAAGACAAACATCTAATGAAGTTTGGGCTACTAAACATTAGACCTCTAACATCCAAGACACTAATTGTAAATGAAAATATTACAGATCATAGTTTGGATGTGCTCTGTTTGACAGAAACCTAGCTTTTTGAGATCAATATATTAGTATTATATGAGTCTACTCCCCCACGTTATTGTTATAAACTGCCTCGCCTGAAGAGTCGAGGAGGATGTGTTGCTACAATTTACAGTGAAGTTATTGGTGTTACTCAGAGGTCAGGATACAAGTTTAATTATTTTGAAGTGATTAGTGCTTAATGTGACGTTGTCTGATAAGTAAAAAATCTCTGTCATCTTTTGCTCTGTCAGCTTTTGCTCTTGCTGCTGTATACAGACCCCCATGGCCCCACATGCGTGGACGTTTTATTTTGGTTTCGCTATAAACAACGCATAATTTAAATTCAGTTAAACCGACTGTCATGTGACAAAACAACATGGTGCCGGTCACAAAGTTTGTCTTTGGGAGAAACAGTAACAAAACTAGTTCTGGTAAGAAACCTAATTATGTTTTTACATTGAAACCTATTTGAATCCAAAGATTAGAGTCTCTATTTTAATCTGATATGCCATTTTTTAAATTTGAGTGCTTTATCACGAAATGCCACGCTGCCAAGCACAATGCACACTAATGTGTACTTTAGCAAATTGTTTCCTTAGAAATCCAATATTTACTGTGCATTATCACATTGTGAATCAATGAGTTCATCCAAAAAATAATTTTTTTTACTTTATTTATGTGGCGTTAGGATGAAAATAAGGAGCATTCTGAACTGTTCTGAGACCAGTGCAGACAGACAGCACACTGGAGGTTAAGTCATTCACTAAATAGGGAGCAAATGAGCATACTCTAGATCTCTATGCATCTAAGTGCATCTTAAAATCTGAACAAAATTTCAGTTTCAGGCTGCAGATGAGGTTTGGACCACTAAACATGTTTGGCAGACATGGGACAATGGTAATCAGTACATAGATTCAGAATCTATAATGTATAATTTTATTTTAACATGGCTGGCAGTGATTGGATGATCTTCGCCATTACTTTGAATCTGAATTATTTATGCTAATTTCTGATGTAATACCTGTAACATCTCAAAAACACGAAACATTCCTGGAAACATAAACAATTTGATTAACATAAACAATTTGATTTTTAAAAAATCAGATGTTCTATAGCTTGGTATTATTTAAAATTGTCCTGCTGTCCACATATGTTGCACTACATTTTTAGAAAAACAATTTGCTCTACAATTTTATTTTATTTTTTATTATTATTATTGCATGTTGATTAGGTGCTACTAGTTACAAATCAAAAAGGGAAATGAAAAATGCACACAGCAGTCATGTTTGGGTCTCAGGAGGATACGGACTTCCTTAGATAATTTGATCTAGTAGTTACTGTGGATAGAGCTTTAATTGTTGGGCACTTCAACATACACATAGATAATGAAAATTATACATTGGGATTAGCATGTATTGATATTCTCAACTTTGTTGGGGTCAGACAAAATGTGACAGGACCAACTCATTGCCATAATCATACGCTAGATTTAATTCTGTTTTATAAAGTTAATGTTGATAATATAGCAATTCTGCCACAGAGCAATGACATCTCAGATCATTACCTCGTCAATTGCATGTTGCGCTTAGCTAGAGTCACTCAATCTGCAGTACAACACGTAATTGATCAAGTAGAACTATTCTTTTGACTCATAAATATAGCTTCACCAATAATCATCCAGATCTGTCTCAAATAGTAAGCATGCCAAAGTTCAGAAGAACTTGATGTAGTCACAGAAAATATGGATTCAGTCTTCTCTAGCACTCTAGATAGTGTCGACTTTTTGCGACCTTTGGTTGCACCATGGTACAATGATCATACTCATGCAGCTCAGAAAATGGAATGCAAGTAGAAGAATACAAGATTACAGGTGTTTCACGGTGCATGGAAGGATAGTGTATCTAGCTACAGACAGGCTCAAAAAGCTGCCAGGTCTGCATTTTAGCAAACTCATAGAAAATAACCACAACAATCACAGATATTTATTCATGGCAAAATTGACAAGGAACAAAGCTTAGACTGAACCAGATATTCCCTCGCAGCACAGTAGAAATGACATTATGAAGTTCTTTCCTAATAAAATTGAGACCATCAGAAAGAAAATTGGAATTACTCAAATGTCAGCCACAGCACTTCAGAAGACATTGTTTCATTGTATTCCCTATGAGCAGTCCTTTGCTCTCCTAGGTCAGAAAGAGCTAACAAAACTTATTAAAGCATCAAAAGCAACAACATGTAAGCTAGACCCTATACCCACTAAGATACTTAAAAAGGTGTTTCCTGTAATCTCAGAACCTCGTGTTTAGGACATATCATCAGAACTTTTAAGCTGACAGTTATCAAACCACTTATCAAGAAACCACAGCTTGATCCTGCAGAATTGGCTTATAATAGACTGGTAGGCTTATAATAGACTGATCTCAAATCTTTAATTTATGTCTAAAATACTGGAAAAGATAGTGTCCTCCCAACTATAGTATGTTAATTTTTACGCAGCACCCAGTGCCGTATGTGACCTCAAAACAGCACACACTCCCTTCCATTTTTAAGCAGACACTCAGTGCTAATTCAGACAGACATGAAACAATAACAAAAGTGCTTGGGGTATTTACTGCCAAAGTTATGTTGCCCTACTCCTTTGATGAAGATTTGGGATTTCAACCTATGATAAAAACACTCGCATTACGACATACCTTCTTGTATCCATTTTAATAGCAAGGTTCCTTCTATAGTGATGTACAGCTTTTGAAAGTTGAACATATGTTGAGTTGAGTTTGAAATGCACTTTATGTTGATCCATGTGGCATAATAATGCAGGTATTACATTAAGTAATTAGAGAAAAAAAAATGTTTGTTTGTTTTTTGTTTGTTAAGGACTTAAAAAAAAAACTTTTTAATAATACTGTAGGAACCATGACAGTAATAACCATGACTGCTGCCACCATGTTTTTCTTAGCATAAATCATGGTTTTGATACAATTAACCATGGTTTTACATCAGTAATACTGTAGTTTCCATTATTATGATTTTAGGTTCTGGTAACCTGGGTATATGTATGAGACAGGGGGAAAAAAAATAGAATAATATTTATGTAGATGACATTCACTTTAAAGCAAAGTTATTGAATATGAGAAGTGTTTCCGGTTCTGGTAGACCTGACTCATGCAGCAAAATTACAGGTTTGGATAAATTAGGTGTATTCCTGGCTGAAGAGATGAGTCTTTAGTGTTTTATTAATATAAGAAATTGTGTCGGAGTCCAGAACAATAATAGGAAGACTATTCCATAGTTTAGAAGCAAAATAGGAAAAGGATCCTTTTGTGGAATTCGATATTCTAACAGGCCAGAATTTTGCGATCATAGTGAATGTGATGGATTATAGCACGATAGAAGGTCGCTTAAATACTGAGGAGCTAGACCATTCAAAGCTTTGTAAGTAACTAGCAAAATGTTAAAATTTATACGAAACTTAACAGGTAGACAATGTAGTGACGATAAAATTGGGCTGATTTTTAACTAGCCTAACTGAAGCTTATTTATTAAACCTGCAGGACATCCACCCAGTTGTGCTTTAAAAGAATCTAGTCTTGAGGGTGTAACGGTGGTGCACCCAAACTTAAATTATAAAACATTCAATATATTCAGGCACCAGACATGTTTGGGCCTGTCAAAAAACACTTTTACCCAGGATATCTCTTTACAAGCCACCAGTCACAGCAATAATAGACTTTTTAATTTTTTTATTTTAATTTAATTTTTTTTAGGAAAAATAGTATGAAGAACAAAGTATATTGTCCATAAACCAGAAAACACAAGTGCCTGTGAATCAAACTCTTTAGAACATTTATTTTAAATAATACTGAAAAATGTAAATCAAACATTTCAATGAAAATAAAACAAACAGTCCTCTAAATTAAACAATTACCACATCAGACATTAAACATCAAAGTTAACAAGCACAGAGCTCTGTGTGTGTGTGTGTGTGTGTGTGTGTGTGTAGGTTTAGGTGGTTTACGAGGACATTTATTTAGGTTGCAAATGGTAATTACAAGGGTATTATGCTATAAATGTGGTTTATGAGGACATTTCTAGTGTCCTCATAATTCAAATCACTTAAAAAACATACTAAACAATGTTTTTTTGAAAATGTAAAGTTTCTGTGAGTGTTTGGTTTAGGGGTAGGGTTAGGGGATAGAATCTATAGATTGTAAAGTATAAAAATAATTATATCATAAGGATAGCCGCACTAACAAGTGAGTGTGTGTGTGTGTGTGTGTGTGTGTGTGTGTGTGTGTGTGTGTGTGTGTGTGTAAAGGAGAGTTTAGGCACCCTGGGGTCTCTAAATGAATGTGTGCTATGTCTGGAATATGTCGCATGTACCTTGATGTGAGGCACTAGCTGCAGGAGCGCAAAGGGAGAGTCAAAGATGAGGGAATTTGGGCAGGTCAGAAGATCATTGATCACTGACTCTTGGCTCCATTTAAACTCAGTTGTAGAGCATTTCGGCAGGTCGGCAGGCTCCTTACTCACGCCCCTCCACGTTAAACATTGAGTTGTCTGTATGGTCTCTCTGTCTGTAATCCTGGCTACACTTTGATGTGGGAAGCGCTGATTATAATCCCTTCTTTGTTTTGTTCTCTCTCCTCCGATGGTGTCCCTAGTACTCACAGTACACGTTGGCAAACTTTCTCCTCGACCATCTTTGCACCACTCTGTTTTTACTTCACATGTGTAACACCTTGTGCACTTTAACGGGCGGCCATTTTATACTCTCACTCACACTCATTATGGCTTGGGGGCGGATCCTTAAAGTGGCAGGGCAGATTTTCACTCTGCCACAATGTCATGAACGGATGAATAAGCTTTTCAGCATCAGATACGCTCTGCTTACTTGGACAATAGGGAAATTTTACCAGGTCTTGAAGAACTATAAAGCTGAGTATTGTCGGCATAACAGTGAAAACTAATTCCATGGTTCCTGATATTATCTCCCAGGGGAAGCATATACAAGGAGAAAAGCAAAGGACCTAATACGGGGCCCTGTGGCACTCCATACTTCTACTTGATCTAAAAGTGAACACAAACAATGTGGTAGTAGTCAGAAATAGGACCTAAACCATGGAAATGCCTGTTCACAAATGGCAACATAATTCTCAAGCCTATCCAAGAGAATGTCATGATCTATGGTGTCAAAGGCAGCACTAAGATCTAAAAGCAATAGAAGAGAGATGCAGCCATGGTCCGATGATAAGAGCAAGTCATTTGTAACTCTTTAATAAGTGCAGTCTTTGTACTATGATGGGGCCTAAATCCTGACTGAAATTCTACACAGATAAACGTAACATGCGTTACTTTACCCCCAACACTGTTTGCCACAGTTGCCTTTGGCTTGCTCACTGGGCAAGCTTTTTAGATTATTGAGGTATTTATATTTGAATAGACACCCGCCAAGAGAAGAGACAAGAGAAGAAATATTCTGAACACTACTGTGTACAGCATCTTCAAAATTCGGTGGAATAAAAGTTTTCAAAACTTTAATTCAGCCCAAGCAAATCTGAAAAAGCAATGGCTGGTAAACACTCCATTTCACCGTTTCTTCTCACACGGAGGTCTGTATCAGATATTTGGCCATAGATCAGCTTGAACCTCAAATGACAGAAGGTTGAAAGAGACTAGTAAAGGGTGTCAGCAAGAGCGCTCTTTGAATGAAACATACACACTTCAAAAACTGCAAATCTACATGTGTGAGGGAGGAAAGAGAGACCTAACGAACACATGCATCACCTTGTTTTTATTAAATGTATATAAAAAAAATATATATATATATATATATATATATATATATATATATATATATATATATATATATATATATATATACTTAAATAATGTTTTTGTCACTATTTTGTGTCATTGTTTTATCGTGTATCGTTATATGTCGAAATGTACACTACTGGTCAAAAGTTTAGAAACTCATTCATTATTATTATTATTATTATCTTTAGGAGTCAAGCGCTGAAAGTGCGTAGGCACCTATTGTAATCGTTACTGTTCTTATTTTTCTTTTTTTTTTCTGCCATGGTAGTCTATGGCAGCCCATAGAACCGTTCGCAAGAAAGTTATGAAATTTTGCACACAGCTAGAGGACAGTCTGAACTGATAACACAGCAAATTTAGAGTCTGTAACTCAAACTTTTTAGTGCCACCAACAGGTCAACTTTTCACTCATGTTGGTTTTCACACCTTGGTTTCGATTTCTGCCCAACTAGATTTTCTGCCATTTTGAATTTTAAGGAAACAAGTTTTTTCGCTACTCCTCCTACAATTTTTGTCTGATTTCCACCAAAATTGTTTTAAAGTGATCGTGAGATAGAGCTACACAAATGTTATCACTTTTTTTTTTCCACGTTTGAAATAGTTCCTGAGAAATGGCTTCACGAATTTGATATTGAGCACGCCAAAATGGACTTCATGCTGTATCTCCGCAACACATTGACGGATTGTGACAAAACTTGATATGTGTCATCACCATCATGCCTTGAGGTCACCTGCAGTGTTTAACCACACTGCCCCCTACTGGTCAGGAGATAGCAAAAACTGCTATTTTGGCTTATAACTCTTGAATGCTTTAGCCAAAAATTATAAAACTGGTCTCTTTAGATTCAGTGAAACACTCCAAGTCAAACGATACCCAATTTTCCCATGTCGGCCAATTTGGGGTCGGCCATTTTGAATTTTGTCACAAAATGCTGTATTTTATGAATGCATTGGCGTATCATTACGAAACTTTGTATGTGTCAGCAGGACCATGCCCTGAAGGTGCCTGAGAAGTTTGGGTCTGGCACCACCTAGTGGTGGAAAAAGTTTTTTTTTTACATTTGTGAGCTTATAACTTTTAGTGGCTTTGGTCTATTTTCACAAGACTGGTATCGTTAAGTTCGGGAGGACTTGCCAAGCGCAACGATATCATATTTGCTATGGTTTGCCTTATGGACTGTTGCCACTTTGAAAATAGTTCCGAAACTACTTTCGAAAAAATTTGTTTTAATTTTTTCCAAAAAATCCTACAAAGTGCTTGAGAATACACAAAACAATGTATAGTGTGCAATGTTGCACTTAACACCCTCTGCACAACCTTGAGTAAACGCTCTTTATCAATGTACTAACAGCCAAAAGAGCAAGCACTTTTGTTCTGCCGATGATAGAGATTTTAATGTAACTAGTACATGCAAATAGAACAGTAGTGTATCTTGAGAAACATGGCCATAGATTTTTTTTTTTTTATCTTTAACTCCTATAGCATTCATCAGAATTCTAACTTAAAATGTGTCACAATGCTTCTTTCGCTGCTCATGCTGCCGATAATTGGCTTGACCCCGGTATTGCTGCTTGCAGCTATATTTATTAGGGGTCAAGCCCCGAAGGGGTGAAAGACCCCTATTGTTTTCGTTAGTTTTCTTATTATTATTATTCTGCTTCTTCCGCTCTTGAGTCTATGGCAGCCCATAGAACCGCTTGCGGGAAAGTTATTAAATTTGGCACACAGATAGAAGACAGTCTGATCTGTTAAAACAGCAAATTTGCCGTCTCTACCTGAAACTCTCTAGCGCCACCAACTGCCAAATTTGCACTCACGTTTATGTTAATAACTTTTGAACGGTGTCCTAGAAACGAAATTCTTTTTTCCTCTGATTCCTTGGCTCAAGACGATTCGATTGCACCCTATGATGTTATTTTCCGTCATTTTGAATTTTCTGAAAAACCTACTTTTTCGAACTCGTCCTAGGCAGTTTGTCCGATTTGAATGAAAATTGGCCTGCATCATCTAGAGGCACTCATGACAAAAATCTATTCACAGAATTTTGATAAACAATACCATTTTCGAATGGCGCTTCAACGAATTAGACGAAGAACACTCAAAATTGAACTTGAGACTGTATCTCTGCAACGCTTTGAGGGATTGGGACAAAACTTGGTACGTGTTATCACCATTATGCCCTGAGGTTACCTGCAGCAGTTTGGAGCACTGCTCCCTACTGGTCACGAGATAAGAAAAAAGCACCTTTCTGCTTATAACTTCTGAACAGTTTGTCATAAAATCATCAAATTGGTCTCATTAGATTCAGTGGAGTATAGCGAGTCCAACGATATGAAAAATTCCTATGTCGGCCATTTTGGACGTTGGCCATTTTGAATTTTCTGAAAACACCTACTTTTTCAAACTCGTCCTAGGCCGTTTGTCCAATTTGCACAAAAATTGGCCTGCATCATCTACAGGCACTCACAACAAAAAGTTATTTACATAATTTTGATAAACCATTCCATTTTCGAATGGCTCTTCAACGAATTCGATGAAGAGCACGCCAAAATGGACGTGAGGGTATATCTCCGTAATGCTTTAGCGTATTCATACCAAACTTACTATTTGTCATGGGCACCATGACTCGAGGGTGCCTGCTCAGTTTCGGAACAGTGCCGCCTAGTGCTCACGAGATATGAAAAAAGCACATTTTTGCTTATAACTTCTGAACAGTTTGTCATAAAATCATCAAATTGGTCTCATTAGATTCAGTGGGTATAGCGAGTCCAACGATATGAAAATTTCCTATTGCGGCTTTATCTCCGCAACGCTTTGAGGGATTGAAACGAAACTTGGTACGTGTCATCAACATTAGGCCCTGAGGTTACCTGCAGCGTTTTGGCATACTGCCCCCTACTGGTCAGGAGATAGAAAAATTTATATTTTGGCTTATAACTCTTGAAATCTTTCCTGCATGGTAACCATCATGCCCAGATACTACCTGAGCAGTTTCAGAACAGCGCCACATACTGGGCAAAAATTCTAAGAACTAGTTAATTTTAGTTATTTTTAAAATAAATGGGGTTTTTTTATGATTGAAAGGTTACTGTTTCTAACTCCTCATACACTGTTCATCGGACCCTAACCAAAAACATGTCACAAAGCTTCTTTTGCTGCTCATGGTGCCGATAATTGGCTTGACCCCGGTATCACTGTTTGCAGCTATATTTATTATTATTATTATTATTATTATGTATATGGTTCCTATGGCAGCCCATAGAACTGTTCGTGGGAAAGTTATGAAATTTTGCACACAGGTAGAGGACAGTCTGAAGTGCTACCATAGCAAATTTGGAGTCTTTATCACAAACTCTTTAGCGCCACCAACAGTTAAAATTTTCACTCATGTTTATGCTAATAACTTCTGAACCGTAAGTCCTAGAGACAAAATTATTTTCCCCGTTTCCTGAGCTCATGCCGAAAGCTCAAAGCATACCATGGTTTCAATTTCCTCCCAACTAGATTTTCCAGCATTTAGAATTTTCTGAAAAACCTACTTTTTTACTCGTCCTAGACCGTAAGTCCGATTTGCACGAAAATTGATGTGCGTCATCTGGAGACGCTCAGGACAAAGAGTTATTAAAAGAATTTTGATAGACCAAACCATTTTTGAATGGCACTTCAACAAATTAAATGAAGAACGCACAAAATTGAATTTGAGGCTGTATCTCCACAACGCTTTGACGGATTGTGACGAAACTTGGTATGTGTCATAGGCATCAAAAAAACCTACTTTTTTAAACTCCTCCCACAGCGATTATTGAATTTTCACCAGATTTTGCTCAGATCATCTTCAGGCCATGCTAATCAAAAGTTTCTGTGAGCTTGCAGTCTAAACTGAATGTAACAACACCAAAAAAACAAAACAAAAAAACATGTATCACCAAATAATACCAAAAAACACTTCTTTGTTGTTGTAATTTTCATTCATTCCACTAAATTTACTCAAATTAAAAAAATTACTCTATAGCATTGCCTCTATAGCATTGCCATAATTCACTCTTACTCACAAACGTGCATGTTGATTCAGTCTGATAAATCATTCAACTAAATGAATGGAATCACTCAGGACTGTGTTAACCAAAAGCATTGTTGGCCCAAATTGCTCTTAAAGACCATTGGTGCCTATGGTACCTACGATCAACTTACACTAACGATGTTTTTGGAAAACACAGCCCAGAACAGTTAATAAATGAGCATCTGACTCACTGCACTGCATTTCTTTACTCTCAGTCATCTCTGACTTCAAAATAAAAAAAATGTTCGGTATACTATCCCCTTAACTGGCACTCCGCTTTTTTGAGCATTTACCAGAAAATTACATTTTCAACTTTACTATTGAATGCTTGGGACTAGAGACCTAATTTTGGTAAAGTTTTAAAACGCCAAATTTCTTAGAATTATTGTAGACACAGTACCAAATGTGGCCACAAGATGACATCAAAGCTCCATTGTTCCAAAAGAGACATACTCAGATTTAAATGCCTGGGTATACAGACCTACTTATGGACTCTTTTAAAGAAGATACTTGCGAGATTATTGTGCAAGTGAAATCAGTTAAGTTAATTTAAAAAAATAAAATAAAAGTTATAGAAGTTTAAGTTTATTGAAATGAAAATGCAATGCACTTTAACTTGTATTTTATTAAAGTGGCCACAGGATGAAATCAGACCTCCACTGGTGCAAGAGTGAAAAGTAATTTCAGAATTAAAAAAAATAATAATAATTTCAGAAACACCACTCAAACCACATATGAGGACAAATTATTTTATTGCAAAACTTTATATAAAATTCATTACAGATTATAATTACTATAATTATATTTATAATGCATGGTTACAGGTTTTAGTATTGTTAGCAGTGGAAGCCAGTAATTATTCACATTCCTAACAAACATATCATATTTTCTGCCATAAATTATATAATAGTTTGTTTACACCACTAAATAAAATAACAAATGATACAAACAGCCCATTCATTCACACTGATCAGCGCCTATGCATTTAGCTTTAGCCCTATAGCTGCTAGGGATGGGCATTGTTGGTCATTTTGTCTACTCGAGTACTCGAGGGGCAATGACATGTACATAACTGTATATATAATAATATGTCTGACAAACGTCTTTGGCTGCTGAATTGCATCTTGTTGTTCCAGTGTATCATCTATTCATTTTTATAGGATATAAAATAATCTGTTACAAAATGTACAAAAGATTGCATAATCAAAATGTAATGCGATGCTCCATATTGTTGTTGCTGTAATGATTCATGAAGCGTTCCATTCAACTCGGAGAGTCTGAATTTCCACCTTTCAGCTGGGGAAAGTGCAACGGAATGACACTTTATGTCGGACTTCTAACTTGGAAACTGGTTAGGAAATCTTCAACTCCCATTTCAACGAGATGCAGGTGTGTGTTACCTCACTTAGGGCAGGGAGGTTTACAGTCAGTGACAAACATTCACTTTTATTGAATAATATCCATTAATGAGTCAAAGTTCTTACATTAAATGATAATAAAACATGTTTAGCAAACATTTTGCTGAGACAGGTGTTCAAAACACGGTTAATTACGCTCTCTTTGTTTTGATTATCATAATGATAGCATTGTAGTGCCGTATATCAGTTTGGTTGCTATGAGACGTCTCTGACAATCAGTGTATTCCTCAAAACCTTAACTTAATCAATCTCAAAACTTGAATAAGCTCCCTCTTTGACACGTTTGTGTTTAGTTGTCTGGTAATTGTCAATGAATTTCAAATTAAGTGAAAAGTCACATCATGCGTGATCATCGTTTTCTTGATCGATCATTGCTGCTACGTCCGAGTACTCGAGTACTCGTGCCCATCCCTAATAGCTGCTATGAGTCCAAACACAGAATATGCGCTCCTGCCAGTTTGCCGTTTATTACTCCTCAAAACTGTGTGGAATTTATTCCAAAGTACGCAAATCTAGCTAGATTGTATTGTTTTTGTATAGATCCATTGAAATAAGCAGCTAAAATTTTAGATTTCGGCTCAGATCGGTCATCAGAAACAGAAGAAAGCTCAGAGCATAATGGTCAGAGGTGGGTAGTAACGTGCTACATTTACTCCATTACATTCACTTGAGTAACGTTTTGGGAAAATTTACTTTTAGAATACGTTTAAAAGTGGGTGCTTTTTACTCTCACTCAATTAAATGTCTAATAATTATTTTTTACTTTTACTTTGTTACAATGGGCGGCGTTCCTGCCGTTACATTACTGAGTTTAATTTTTATTAATGTTTAATTTATTGAGAGATTATTGAATGGGACTTTTATGACAACGGAAGTTCACACAGCTGTGCGCACTGTCACAGATTGTCACTCAAGCTGAGTCCATCACTGCTGCAGCATCATGCTCTTCTAACTAAGTGAAACACTTTCTTCACTCTGCACAGTAAAAAAAAGAATAGTTTCATCATGCAATGTCTTCATTTAACACCAAGTCAAGCGGATATTTCAAAAATATATTTAAAATTGCAGCTTCAACTCAAGGCAGCACGTTGAGGTAAGTTTTGGCTCTAATGATAACGCTGGCTTTTCTGTGACTTGGTGATGGTCATGTTCAGGGTGATTCTGTAAATATGGGCTCTTGTGATATCAGTTTTTAAGTGTACCTTTTTAAATCTGCAGCAATATATCAGTCCGCTTTGTCCTGCATCCCGAATGTCATAAGCATTATTTATGCATTTACCCTGTGCCCTCACGGGGATACTGGAAACTGTTGCAGCTACTTCCGGCGGATTAACTGTATAAATCCATGTAAAAATCCACGTTAAGTGTAAATGCCTTTTGCTCCACCTATCGTGTTATTGACAACTGGAGCACGAACAGACAGCATTTCACAGGCTGTGTACTCTGCGTTTAGGGAGAGGTGGTACTGCTGTACAGAACTAATGATCTAAATTCTTTCGACACTAAAAACCGTAACTACACTGAACTAACAACCATAAGCTATTGTAGTGAGACAGACTACTGTCTTGTAGTATTTCCCCATTTTGTCATTTGTGTATAATTGTGACTTTTCCTTTTTTGCATAATATATTAACTTTAATGCGACTTGCAGTGTGTATAAGAACAGTGCATCTGTTTGCTTTATTGTATCATGCCCCTCAGTATTAGGTGGGTTTTTATAGCCTATCAGCGTGTGTTCGTGGGGTATATTAGGGCGGCTATGTGCCGCCTAGATGCGCATCATGGTCTAATGGACTCCCCCTTTCCGGTATCGGATGCTTCTGCTCCAAAAGTACAGTTGTGCTCAAAAGTTTGCATACCCTGGCAGAAATTGTGACATTTTGGCATTGATTTTGAAAATATGACTGATCATGCAACGCAAAACCGTCTTTTTCCAGAGCAGCCTGCATTTCTCCTGAGGTTACCTGTGGGTTTTTCTTTGTATCCTGAACAATTCTTCTGGCAGTTGTGGCTGAAATCTTTCTTGGTCTACCTGACCTTGGCTTGGTATCGAGAGATCCCCAAATTTTCCACTTCTTAATAAGTGATTGAACAGTACGGACTGTCATTTTCAAGGCTTTAGATATCTTTTTGTATCCTTTTCCATCTTTATAAAGTTCCATTACCTTGTTACACAGGTCTTTTGACAATTCTTTTCTACTCCCCATGGCTCAGTATCTTGCCTGCTCAGTGCATCCATGTGAGAGCTAACAAACTCATTGACTATTTATACACAGACACTAATTGTAATTTAAAAAGCCACAGGTGTGGGAAATTAACCTTTAATTGCCATTTAAACCTGTGTGTGTCACCTTGTGTGTCTGAAACAAGGCCAAACATTCAAGGGTATGTAAGCTTTTGATCAGGGCCATTTGGGTGATTTCTGTTACCATTATGATTTGAAAAGAAGCCAAACAACTATGTGATAATAAATGGCTTCATATGATCACTATCCTTAAATAAAAGACAGTTGTTTTTTTTTGCATGATCAGTCATATTTTCAAAATCAATGCCAAAATGTCACAATTTCTGCCAGGGTATGCAAACTTTTGAGCACAACTGTATGTGTTGTTGTTATTTGTTTTTTTTATGTTAGATGTTAGGCTAACCGCTTGGCTCTGGTACCCTGTGCTAATGTTAGTTCCTTTTGTATGTGATTGCATTTGTTTGTGTGAGGCTCATATCGAGTTCCGCTGGCTGACTGCTGCCTTCCTCCAGTCAGCCTGTTCCATACTGTATACCACCTGTGTACTCATGGCCATAATTATGGCTGTAGCTCCAACATTTTTGATGAAATAATCTGCTCACCAGAAAGTGTCTGCCTGCATAGAAGATGCAGGGCTGAATTCCAATGCTGCTGTTTTGTTTTATTGTTTTGTTTTACTGTTTTGTTTTACTGTTTTGGTATGTTTACATTTACAATTCTGTCTCTGGTGCTGTTTTGGTACTCGCAGAGAGAAGTGTGATCATTATCTCTGTATGTGTATATCCTGAGCCAACGAGATCATCATTAGAGCTTGGAAATAGTGTTATTTTGTTCCGACTGTAATTATTTTATTTTGTTATTGTTTGTGTGAAGTTGATCTTAGCATGGTGATTTGGCATGAGCTTTCCCCTGCCCTTCACACTAACATATTTTGTTTTGTGTGTTAAAACCTTCCGAGTTTTTTTGTTTGTTTCTTTGTCTTGGTTTATTATAAGATTATTTTGTTAATTTCCTCTTGTGTTCTCAGGAGCTGAGGGCCCAGTGTAGGGGGCTAGCCATTCCCTGCTAAATGGTGTAGTGTCCCTGTCACATGTGGAGTGCTGTGTATTCACAACTGATTCACCTGTGTGCTTGTGTGAGTGAGAGTGTACACTTGTGGGTGAAATGTCTTTCTATCGGGGGATCGCTGCGCTCTGCTAGCCTACCTGCTCCTGGCAAGCCTCAGCTTTCTGTGGTCAGCAAGTGTATATGCTGTTTCATGGGTCTGTGTGAAGCCTATTACAAACCACACAGCTGATTCGCAGTGCTCATACTTTTAACACACATTTAAATGATGGAATGAGCATGCAGTGACCATCTGACTCTAATGTTAAAATAAATAAAATATTTTTGTACTCTGGTATTCACGTCACTTGCCCTTTTGGTTTTGAAACAACGAACCTGGGTGCCCTTTTCTATTTGTGATTGGGTTAGTATTTCCCTGTTAATTACAGGGTGGCATAGTCAGATTAGCTATTGGTTTTCCTTAACATATTAGCATCAGCATACTCCCCCACTCCGCTACACTATGAAATAGCAAAAGTAGGCATTAAAAACCTAAAAAATAGGTGTATATTTCCCTGTGGGACATTGTTCACGTTTTCACTGTAATTACTAGAAAGTTTTCCAAACCTCTCTTCTTATTGACAAATTCATCCAGATCTGACAAGAGCCCTTAAAGGGATAGTTCACCCAAAAATGAAAATTCTCTTATCATTTACTCACCCTTTTGCCATCCCAAATGTATATGACTTCCTTTCTTCTGCAGAACACAGATGAAGATTTTTAGAAGAATTTCTCCAAGAATTTAGTCCATAAAGTGCAATTGAATGGGTGCCAACATTTTAAAGCTCAAAAAAATCACATAAGGCAGCATAAAAGTAAACCATAAAACTCCAGTGGTAAAATCCATATCTTCAGAAGTGATGTGATATGAAATAGCGAAACAGATGTGGATGAGAAACAGATCATTTTCACATTCTTCTTCTTGTGTTTTTGGTGATTCACATTCTTCTCTGCATATTGCCCCCTGCTGGGCTGGGAGAAGAACTTCTAGCAAAAAATGACTTAAATATTGATCTGTTTCTCATCCACACCTATCATATCACTTCTGAAGATATGAATATAACCACTGGAGTCATATGGATTATTTTTATGGTGCCTGAATTTGCTTTTGGAGCATAAACATTTTGGCACCCATTCACTTGCATTGTACTGACCTACAGAGCTGAAATATTCTTCTAAAAAACTTAATGTGGGTTCTGCAGAAGAATGGAAGTCACTTGAGTACTCTTTTAATTGGATATTTTGTTACTCTTACTCAAGTAAATACTTTTACTTGAATAATTATTTTTTTAAGTAATTGTACTTTAACTTGAGTACAGTTTTTGGCTACTCTACCCACCTCTGGTAATGGTGGCCTTATGTTCTCTATCCAAACAAACACTAGGATGACATCACTGTTCTGGAATGAGCAAGGCCAACCCTTGTAACAATAGAAACGTCATACCAATGGCTACATGACCTGTCAATCAAATCTTGACTAGCAATCCATTGGCTGCATCTTTTCACTGAAACAGCCAATGCGCATTTTGAAGAGGCCATGGAGCCTTTGATCTGGTTTGATTGACAGCTCTGCCTTTGAATCACAGAGAGACTCGTGGGTGGGCTCAAACAACATGGACGTTTCACCGGAATAGCGGAGACCTCAAGAGCTCAATGCTGATTGATGAAATAAGTTTTATAATCAATATTTTATTGATAATATACATTTTAATTTACGTGATGTCACAAGCAAAGGATGATAAGTAGTTTTGTTTTTTTGTTTTTTTTTTAATTTTCCTTGTTTTGGATAAAATGGTCAAGTCTACTTTCAATCGTGGACATTTACCATTGATTGTATGCTTGAATTTCCTGCCATCATCCTATTGAATCAGAACCAGAAGATATAAAAGATAAGTAATACTGCTTACATGTTGCATGTTTTAAAATCCACTCTTTCAGTATTTTAATGCATTTCTGTAATTATGTCATTCAGATCACAAAACAGTGGGCATATTTTGAAGCTAGAGACTTGTAGCTTTCAAACAATATAAGGTTTGTCAAGTTTAAAGTCAGATTTGAAGGTAATATAGTCCAATAAAAAAAAAAAATGCTATAAAAGCATATATGGGAAAATGCCAGTTAACTTGTTCATATGACATCTAAAGTAGAAAACATTTGCAACATTTTGTAAGGAATTTAATTTACATTTATTGTATTTAAATGTTTTGTCAATTTTATTATGAAATGAAAAAGAGTTCACATCTATCTGTGTGTATTTTGATAAAATAATTGAAATACGATAAGATGTATCATGCTGCATCAAGACTTATTATGTAATCAAATCATAATGATGTTTCTAAAAACGCTAATAACTTTTGATAATTTTAGTCTATTGTCATTGATAGACTCATTCGCTGATACCAAGACCAATGTATATTACGTAACAATTGATTCTATTCATTGCTTTTAGAGCAATTTGCCTAAAATCTTCACAAAAATGCAATTTTCAAAAGTGTTTGGCCCAATAATTGCTGCTTGCAGCTTTATTTATTATTCTTCTTCTTTCACCATTGAGTCTATGGCAGCCCATAGAACCATATGCGGGAAAGTTGTGAAATTTGGCACAGAGATAGAGGACAGTCTGAACATTAACTGGAATAGTCTCTAACTCAAAGCCTCTAGCGCCACCAACTTCCCAAAGTTTCACACATATTTATGCTAATAACCTTTGAACCATAAGTGCTAGAATCAAAATTCTTTGCTTGAGACGAATCGATTGCACTATATGTTGTCATTTTCTCTCTTGACAATTTTTCCGCCATTTTGAATGTTTTGAAAAACATACTTTTTTGAACTCCTCCTAGACAGATCGTCTGATTTGCACGAAAATTGAATCAGATCATCTTCAGACCAGGCTGACATAAATTTATGGAATACAACTTTATTAGTCAAATGGTTCTCGAATAACTCTCGAAAAAATTAGATGTACAGCACGCCAAATTGGACGTGATGCTATATCTCTGCAACGCTTTAGTATATTCACACCAAACTTGGTGTGTGTTATGACAACCATGACCTGAGGGTACCTGCACAGTTTCGGCAGAGTGCCACCAAGTGGTCACAAGATATTAAAAAATGCATATTTTTGCTTATAACTTCTGAACGGTTTCTGTGCATGATGCCAATTCAAATGATACCAAATTTTCCTAGGTTGGCCATCTTGGGCATTGCCCATTTTGAATTGTGTTGTAAAATGCATTTTTTTTTTTCCCACAATTTGGAATGCCCAATTCCCAATGTGCTTTTTAAGTCCTCATGGTCGCGTAGTGATTCGCCTCAGTCTGGGTGGTGGAGGACAAATCCCAGCTGCCTCTGTGTCTGAGACTGTCAACCCACACATCTTATCATGTGGCTTGTTGAGCCACATGATTGAGCACATTGCCACAGAGACATAGTGCATGTGGAGGCTTCACGCCATCCACAGTGGCAACCACGCTCAACTCACCATGTGCCCTACTGATAATGAACCACATTATAGTGACCCCATGTGACTCTACCCTCCATAGCAACTGGGCAAATTTGGTTGCTTAGGAGACCTGGCTGGAGTCACTCAGCACACCCTGGGATTTGAACTAGCAAACTAGTGAACTCCAGGGGTGGTAGCCAGTGTCTTTACCACTGAGCTACCCAGGCCCCCCAAATGCTTTGTTTTTTAAATGCATTGATATGTCGTTACGTAAACTCTTAATGTGTCTTTGGCACAATGCCCTGTAGGTACTCAAAAAGTTTTGGGACAGCGGCACTTTCTGGTCAAAATTTATACCAAATTTTCATAAAATGCTAATACCTTTTGATTATTATTTTGAGCTATTGTTATGAGACCAGTCTTGGTAGATTCCGTGGGTCATGCCAAGAACGTGGATACCAATTATGCAATGATCGATCGAACTTCCTGTCCGCCATTTTGAAATCCTTTAAAAACCTACTTTTTTTAACTCTTCTGATTCGAATCGAATCAGACCACCTTCAGACCATGCCGACAAAAAATTATGGATTCCGTGTTGATAGACCAAACTGTTTTCGTTTAACACAACAATGAATTTGATGGCACAGTGCCAGAATGGTTTTCAGGCTCTATCTCGGCAACGCTTTGGCCTATTGACGTGAAACTTATATGTGTCATCATGACAGCACCTTGACCACACCATATCAATTTGGTGACAGCACCACCTGTAATAAGCTTTTATGTCCCAATGCAATTGATAGTATTCATGGTTTTTCAACCATTTTGCCTAAAATCATGACCAGATTGCTTTAATTACCTATTTTTTGCCATCGTTATGCCTAATAATGGTTGATGTGCTTGGCCCCTTAATTGCTTGCAGCTATATTTATTATTATTATTATTCAATTTTAGAATAGTATTAACGTCACTAAAACTATGAAATAACAGAATTATGCCAATTATGTTGTGAAAAAATAATCCAAAATAAATTAAAAATATGTTATATTTTAGCATCTTCAAAGCAGTCACCCTTTGCCTAGAATTTACAGAAATGTACTCTTGGCATTTTCTCAGACTTCTTGAAGTATCACCCTAGAATGCTTTTTAAACAGTATTGAAGGAGTTACAATCTATGCTGGGCACTTATTGGCTGCTTTTCTTTATTATTTGGACCAAGTCATCCATTTCAAAACTTTTTTTAATAATATTTTAGTTTTGTAATTAATTTGTTGGCACAATTATACTTTTGTCTACAAAACTAATTTTAAATATTTAAGCATATGCCTTCAGATCAAATGGTTTTTAAGATCATGAGAAACATTTCAGTCAAGAGTTTCAGAACGTTTGACTAGTAGTATAAATGCATAAGTATAAGAGTTGGCAAAGATAATGAATTCTAATGTTTGAAATTGATTAAATATGTGTTGTGCTGTTAAAAATATTTAAGCAAAGTTAATGTATTTATTCAATTTGACATTAAGGGCCCTATTTTAAGCGTGCAAACGCTAAGTGCAGCGCAATGCCTTAACTCATAAGTGCAAAGTCAATGGGCATGGCCATGAAATATTGTTTTTTCATGCAAGTGTGCGCTAAGTGTAGGCACAAGTGGGTTTGGCGAAATATGCGTGCAAGGCTCTAATCGGGTCAATGGAGGTTCTTCTCTTGCACCTTCTTTGTCCTATTATACAGTTCATTCCCTGTCAAGCACCAGCAATATAAACAAAGACAGTGCATTCAAAAGAAGTTGGGAGTGTAAATGGATTGTATGCAATGAATTTTGTGGATTTTGTGCGTCCTTGTTAAATGGGACACGTTCCTTTTATACGCATGGAAAATGTGTTTCAGGATATGGATGTAGGCTCTGTTAAATTACAGAGAATTTAAGTATTATTAATCATTTTCATCTACTGACACAAATCATGGTGTCATGAATCCCACCTTTGTTGTTCCTCCCACTCACCACCAGAGGGCTCCATCACCTGGGGATTGACTTTAACTCTCTGGACTCCATTTCCCATAATGCCCGTACCTGGCAATGATTACCTGTTCACCTGTTTCCAATCTATTTAGCTTATGTCTCACACTCACACTCTGTCATGGCCAAGTCTTGTTTTGCCCTGGCTGACATTTCTGAGCATTCCCTGAGTTTATTGCATTTCCTGATGCAGGAAACCGCCTGATCTGCTCTGGTCCCCTTGGTCTCATGGCTGTCCGCTCTGGTCTTCTGGGTCTCCTGGCAGTCCACCTAATCTGTTCTGGTCTTCTGGATCTCCTGGCCATCTGCCTGACCTGCTCTGGTATCCCTGGTCTCATGGCCATCCGCCTGGTCTGCTCTGGCTCCCTTGGTCTCCTGGCCGTCTGCCTGATCTGCTCTGGTTTTCTTGGTTTCCTGGTCATCTACCTGATCTGCCCTGATTTCTTTGGACCCCGGCTTCGACTGCCTCCTCGCTTCAGGAGCCGCTCTCTGGGGGGGGGGCTCTGTCATGAATCCCGCCTTTGTTCCTCCCACTCACCACCAGAGGGCTCCATCACCTGGGGATTGACTTTAACTCTCTGGACTCCATTTCCCATAATCCCCGTACCTGGCAATGATTACCTGTTCACCTGTTTCCAATCTATTCAGCTATTTAAGTCCCACACTCACTCTCTGTCATGGCCAAGTCTTGTTTTGCCCTGGCTGACATTTCTGAGTGTTCCCTAAGTTTATTGCATTTCCTGTGTTTGATCCTGGACTGTTTACCCTGTTTTGACCCGTTGCTGCCTGCCTACTATTACTGCCTGATTTCCTGGATATAACCTGTGATTGTCTGTTGCCTGCCCTGACCTCTTTCCTGTTTATTGACCACCTCTCTGGATGACCTTGGATATTACTGTTGCTGGTGATTGAACCCATGCCTGTCTGTATTACTACATTTATTATTATTAAAGCTGCACGTGGATCTCAACTCCGTTGACTCATCATTACAGATGGATAGTATAATAATGATTGTATCGGCACACACTTCACTTCTACCAGTTGACATGGATTCAATTCATTTACTGAAACATGAAAAAAATTTAATCAAAAGTATTTCTAAATTCAAAGTACACTTCAAACTAAACTAAAATATAATCAAAATAACGAAGTGGTCAAAAAAATGAAAAATAAAAAAATCATACTAAATCCAAATATTTTACTTTTAATGGCCCCTTTTGCAGTGACTTAAACATAACAATAAAAAGTATAATAATAATTGAAAAAATAAACCATGTTACACAAATCGCATAATATTTTTGATTCAACAAATGGCTTCAACAGCGATTGTCAAGGACATTATTTGATGTTCTGTACTTTCAGAATTTGGACATTCACTTTATTACTACATGCTGGTAAAATCTCCAAACTGCAGATGCAGGAACTGAATTTGGACTTTGCGCTGACTTAAGAGGTGGTATTGAAACGGCTTATCACAATTACCAAATTCTTAGGAAAATAGCTAATTGTATTTGCGCCACTTCATTTACCTACAATACACCCACAGTTTGCTCGCCTACACCCGCAGTAGCATAAACACTCCCACCCATGGTCAATTGCACTTTGCGCTGCCACAGAAATTGCGCCAAGGATTAGCGCTTTCATGAAAATTGGATAAGACATTGTGCATGGTCGTATAGCGCGTTGCACTTTGCGCACTCACGAAAACAGAGCCCTAGAACTGCTTCATTCTTTTTTGAGTGATTTATTTATTTATTTTATGTCTGATCAGAGTAAGAGAAAGGCTAATTTATTTATTTATCAATCCATCTGAGACATTTAACCAAAGTAATGCCCTTTGCAAACGTTGTATGGTGGAATTTATCATTGAAGCTCAAGAATGAAATGTGATCAATAAATTAAACAAGCGTTAATGAGAAGGCCAGCAGTAGACTTCTACAGGTTATTTGATTTATTATACAGGAGCTAAAGGTAGCAATATTTGGAAAGGAAATAAATATATTTCGAGGCCATTTTCAGCGAAAATAAATTTGAGATCAGGAACACCAAAAACATGATTTATTGTTTTAATCAACTGACAGCCCTAAAAAGAATAAATAATCTGTCTTCCCAAGAATAAACCTCTGCATGGTGCGTTGAACGCTGTAACTGGATAGAAAGTGGAAGCAATTGTGCACGTACAGTATATTTCTGAGATTTTAATGAGAGATATTTGTGTTTAGATTTCTGAATTTCTTGTTAATCTGAAAATTTTAACCTGTAATTCTATAATCTGAATCACAGCTAATTTCTCCTCTAAAAAAATATAAAATTTGCTGTTCAAAAATACAACATTTTGCTGCAAAAAACGTGAAATGTCATGCCTAGAATCCAAATGATAAAATTTCAGATTCAAATATTTTAGTAATTGTTCTAACTCCATATCAGTGAAAACAATCCCAGAAGCTTGTTCGCTCCCTGAAATTTTTTATGATAAAATTAAAATTATATGAATAAAAATTATACGAAAACAATGCGGCTATGAGTCACTCTGTTTGCGACTCTTAATTAACACACCTGATCCAACCAATCAAGGTCTTTGGGTTTACTTAAAAGAATAGTTTACCCAAAAAGTATATTCTTCTAAAAGTCTTTGTGTTCAGCAGTAGAAAGAAAGTCGTACACATCTTGGATGGCATGAGGGTGAGAAAATGATGAGAGAATTTAGATTTTTGGGTGAACTATCCCTTTAAAGGGTTACAAAACCAGCTAGTTGAGCCCAAATTTTTCACACCTCAGACTGAAAAATGACTCTGGAAATGTGTGGGGGAAAATGTAAATATGTGGGCAGGTATCGTAGGCGGGAAGAGGGAAAATGGGAGGGGTTCAAGAGTTACTTCCAAAAACACACTAACAAAGATGGTTAAACCTCACATTATGAGTAGAGATGAAAACAAGAGTTTAGGGCTGTGTATTAATGAGGGTACAAAAGTGTTAGGAGTTAATGTGATAGAACAGTTTGTAAATCTGCAAAAAGATCTGCATATTTTGTTAAAACATTTGAGAATATATTGAGAACAGCGTTCAGAGCAGAAATTACCATCAACACCAGCACTGCTTTTAGACTTTAGATTAACCAGATTAAACAGCCCCAGCATTCTAAACAGCAGTGACGAGGTTAACAGGAAAACAATGTGTCATTCACAGTGGTAATTACATTCTTTTTTCAATCCGCACATCACCATTCTTATTACATTGCAGTTAGTAACACTAACTGTAGAAACTATGATGTTTTGGCCGAAATATTGTATATATTTGAGATACTGTATATGTCACTATAATTATATTAAATATTCTATATTAGGGGAATATAAGTCACTTTCATGGCAGTTGTTTTTTTATAGTCTCAACATGGATATTGTTTTTCATTATTTTCGATATTATAGTTTATTTTTTAGAAACCATAATTACATCTGGTAATAAGGAGCATGGTTTCACCTGTGATCACCATGTTCTTATTAATACCACAGTTAAAATCTGGATACTATGCATGAACTGTGGTTAATGTTCATAAGGGCAAGTACAAAGGAGAATGTAACAAGAGCTTTAAAGCCTGGACCCCGTGAATTAAAGATGAAGCTATGAGTTTTTCCTCCTCTGTAAATATGTTCAGTTCTAATGAACTTCAATTGAAAAAGTTAATTTAATAATTAAGATCCTGATGAAAGAGAAATATCAGTTAAGAAGTCCTAATGTCATAGCCTTTCATAGATTACTGTTTACAGATTTGATTGTTGTTAATATCAGTAAATTCAAATCTCCCTCACAACTGAATGCTTCACAGTCAAATGTACATTTCTATGTGACAGAAAATATGCAGTATTAAAATTGATAACTGCATTTGCAATTCAATAATAATATCACAATATATAATATTATAACATCCTTTATTTGAATATTGATGAAGCAACATAATTTGCAGCATAATGTCCTCCCTAGCAACCAAACTGGCCCGGTTGCTAGGGAGGGTAGAGTCACATGGGGTGAACTCCTCGTGGTCGCTATAATGTGGTTCGTTCTCAGTGGGGCGTGTGGTGAGTTGAGTGTGGTTGATGCAGTGGATGGCGTGAAGCCTCCACACGCACTATGTCTCCATGGCAGCTCAACAAGCCACATGATAAGATGTGTGGGTTGACGGTCTCAGACACGGAGGCAACTGGGATTTGTCCTCTGCCACCTGGACTGAGGTGAATCACTATGTGACCACGAGGACTTAAAAGCACATTGGGAATTGGCCATTCCAAATTGGAAGAAAAAGGGCAAAAAAAAAAAACAAACAAAAAAACAAAAAAAAATCGCACCTTAGAACCTTGGCACAATTACACTGTGTCCTGTGACTATGTGTGGTGTCCCTGGTGGCAGATTGCCAGGCATGTAAACATGGTGAGATGTCAGCTATACCATGGGAGACAAAATGCTTCAGTGACTTGAGGAACCAGACCAAGGAACCAGGAACTGGCTGGAGGGCAAGCCAGGGCCAGATTAATTCATTTCAGGAGGAAATGGAACACCTTGGAGCCCTAAAATAAAAGAGCAATACAGACTCTGCAGAGAGGCTTTTGTATATTTGCTTTCTGCCAAATTACTCAAATGCTGAAATACAACAGGCTAAAAGGGAAAATTGAGCATATACTGCAACAGATGTAGGCCATTGTCAAAATAGTAGTTTTATGGTACAAAAAAATAATAGTCTGGTATTTTAAAATACATTTTTGACTATGAAACAATGCAACACCTGCTGGTGTCAGTTTTGAACACACCACATTGTTTCATTACTCATCTAATTTATTGCTTTTGTCATCAACATAAACTATTGATTCAGTAAAAAAAAAAAAAAAAATGTGTTGTGTTGTGTTGTGTAGCCTCAAAATGTGAAAATATTATTTAAGATGATTGAATCAACGGACTGTTTTATTTGCACCAACAAAAGTAATTTTTAAGGGTCAGATCAGGTAGAAATTGCTACTTAAGCTAAGCTAACAACTGCACGGATTCACGTTTTACTGTTTCTTCTTGTCTTCCTGCATCCCAGCTGCCACACATTATGAAGGACCCGCTAGCATGCTATTCTGGGGGAAAAATACAGAATGCTGGATTACAATTTTGTTTTGGAGGTTTATAATGCTGATCTATGTTTATTTGCTGCATTTACACTTTTAAATTAGCGAGAAATATGAGCAATAACTATGTGCAATACACAGTTTAGTCTTTCTTATATTTATCCAACACATCCAACCTCTTCTGCCATTTCATTCCTCTGAAGAAAAAAAAAAAAAAAAAAAAAAAAAAACATTTGCACTGTACATATAATATTTGTATTTAAACTGTACATAACAGATTGTATTAGATTTGATTTGCACTACCCATGTGTATATGTGTATGTATGTATTTGTGTGTGTGTGTGTGTGTGTGTCTGTACATATGTGTATAATTAGTTTTTATTTTTTATTTTTTATTATTGTCTATGTCTTGCTGCTGTTTTTGTATTGTTTTAGTATTATTGTACACTGGAAGCTCCTGTCACCAAGACAAATTCCTTGTTTGTGTAAGCATACTTGGCAATAAAGCTCATTCTGATTCTGTCTGATTCTGATTCTGAAACTGACAACATTACGACAGACCATTAGGTGGCAGTAAAGCTCAGGACAAACTAATGAAGCTTTTCTCAATGGCTGTTCAAAACTGAAAAATTCTGAAAAATGCTGCCTTTACAGGCAGTATACAGAGATAGGAAGGCATCAAGGTATGTTTGAATTCAATGTTTGCTTAAGATCCTCTCTATTGAGATCCCTTGATCTGGTGTGTTTTTAAGCAGCATGTATCCTTCAGTTTCGGACACAGCTAATGTCTTTTGTTTGCTACCTCAGATACAGCAAATTAATCTCTCAGTTAGATCTGTTTGCAACTGACAGCAAATGTGTATAGAATAAATTTTGTGCAACAAATTCACTTTAAATACCACAGGATGTGATTAAAGTTGAAATGCAAAAGTTGTTGAAATCCCTTTCAAGCTTGTGCAGACTAGGTTAGACATGAACAAATGGAGGAATTTATTGTCTTATTTATTGTTACTGGCTTATGATAAATTTGTCTTTTTAGCACAAAGGTTTTGATTTACAATTTAACCTCTTTTCATTCAGATTGGCCAGTTATGTCATTCATCTGTTGGTTCATTTAATCTCACTGAATTTTTTCACTCATGCAATTTCCGTTCATTCAGTCATCTTTTATTGTAGAAGTTCAATCAACAGCATTTGTGGAATTTTGTTACCACAAAAAGTTATTTTGTCATGCCCCTCCTTTTTATTTATTTATTATTTATAAAGAAAAAGCAAAAATAGAGGTTACAGTGAGGCACTTATAATGGCAGTGAATACGTTTTTGAAGGGTTTAAAGGCAGAAACGTGAAGCTTATAATTTTATAAAAGCACGTACATGAATGTAAAGGATTACTAAATTACTCGGATTGTGGTGTGGTGTTCAGCAAAGTAAAAATCTGTAAAAATCTATGTTGTTTTTAGGTAATTCTGTTTGCGCATTTCTTTGCAGGCCTTATAAGATTACATTTCAGTAAGATTGCTCTTTATGTAGAAGGTTTCCTGTGTAGGCAGTACAAATCAAATTATTACATTATATTTTGAGACTCTGTAGAGAGTGGGAATGACAATTAAAATGTTAAGACTTCCTTCTCTTTGACAGCTAAGGACATTTAAACCTCTTCACAGCACTCATCCAAGCACATATCTAAAATAAGCCCCTAATGGGGGAATTTAGAAATGTAATTCCTGTAGGTCTGTGCATTTCTGTGAGGTAATAAATGTTCTGCACGTTGTTACATGTTATGCATTAATGATTTGCTTGAGGGTAAGCTTGTCAGTTTGGAGATGTTTATGCTTAACCTTTAACCTTATATCATGAGTAAATGTCTTATAATCCTTAATCCTGCAAGTAAACAGAGGGTTAAAATGTGGGTCAAGACAGATATTTCTTACCAAAAGCAAAAATGATGAACTCATTAATAGTTTCTGAAATACTCTGTATGTTATACTTTTGCATATACAGTCCATGCTGCAGAAAAAAAAAAAAAAAAAAGCTTGCATGATGTGGATTTTAACTCTTATAACAGGATCATTGGATTAATATAAGACTGTGAAGATGCACAGTGTTGTGCCTCCCATAATGGCACATTATCTTAGCAATAGACAAACATAGGAATAAAAAGTGTATGAAATGGGGCATAATTATATTTTCTGGTATAAAAAGCATGCAATGGTGGATGATTTATATATGACTATAGTCTACTTACAGTGTATAAGTGTTAAGTGAAAATGTGTCTATCTTATTTTATATTTCTTACAATATCAGCATTATAATTTTAGAGAGAAGTTAAATTGAAACATTTTGTGATCCCCTTTTTCTTTAATGGAGACATGCACTCGAGAGCTGGCATGGACTCAAATCTGTATTAATCCCAGCTTGATTTGACTATGTTCCAAAAAGTTCCCATCTTGTATCCCATCAGGAAATATGACCTTTCAAAGGAATTAACATGGTTAATGTCAAACATTTGTTTACATTTGATTAGTGACATAGAAATCATGCAGAATCCAACAAATTTCAGGTGTAAATGAAAAAAAAACATCATAGTTACTCATGTAACCTCCATTCCCTGATGGAGGGAACGAGACATTGTGTCGATGTAGTGACACTAGGGGTCACTCTTGGGAGCCCGAGACACCTCTGGTCTTTGATAAAAGGCCAATTAAAATTGGCGAGTGGAATTTGCATGCCACTCCCCCGGGACATACGGGTATAAAAGGAGCTGGTATGCAACCACTCATTCAGGTTTTATGCTGAAGAGCCGATATAAGGTCCGGCCATTTCAGCGGGTAGTTCAGCATTGTGGCAGGAGGGACACAACGTCTCGTTCCCTCCATCAGGGAATGGAGGTTACACAAGTAACCATGACGTTCCCTATCTGTCACTCACTCGACGTGGGGTCGATGTAGTGACACTAGGGGTCCCTATACAAAACGCCACAATTGGCTGAACTGTGTTACGTGAACTGGCGGTGTGTGGTGGGCAGACTACTGTGTGCCTCATAGCCAGCACACCAGGTCGACACGTAACCTCCCCAACATAGTTATGAGTGTCGAACGGCCCTTTTTGGGGACAAGTCGACTACCCAAGAGATAGAGACAGGCTTAACCCAGTCGTGGCCTCTTTTCCCCTTCTCTTTTTTCCACTCCCTAAAAAAGAAGGGGGATTATCTGACTGGGCCGCCAGGTCTAGTTAGGGGGTGTCCCTCCCAAGGGGAAGACACAGCGGAGACTACACCTCGCCCAAAGAGAGGGGGGGATATTTAAGTGGAAGGATACGTCACATGGTCTTTCCAACCATGTGGAGAATCTTCAAGGTAGATCCTGCCCAATGGGGGAGGAGTTACTACAAACATGGAGACTGGGGCAGAGGGGCTCTGCCCAAGGAAGACGCAGTTTGCCAACAGGGAAACGAATTAGCAGAAGATATATCGCATGGGGTTAGCCTTACAGGGAACCACCACATGCGGAGCACCTACCCCAGAACCGGGCTCTTAGTTAGCATGTGTACTGGGCTGGCAGCGAATCTCTCTGAAAACTCGACTGCCACAGGGCTCGGAGGAAGTCAACCAGGGAACAAACTTGTGAACACTACTGGGAATTAATGGCGCACGTCTTCAGCTCAAAAGGAGGTGGAAGGCGCTATGAGCAAGTGATACACCTGGCCGGCTATCCCGGGCTTATCCGCTTGTGTTGTGTGCCACTACCTGGGACGAAACCAGTTCAACCCGGAGGATGTAGAACCTTGCAAAGGTGTTGGGTGTTGCCCAGCCTGCTGCTCTGCAAATGTCTGTTAGAGAGGCACCTCTGGCCAGGGCCCAGGAAGCCGCTACACCCCTGGTAGAATGGGCTCGTAGCCCTACCGGGGGCGGCATGTCCTGGGCGAGATATGCCATACTTATGGCATCAATGAGCCAGTGGGCGATCCTCTGCTTGGAGACAGTGCTTCATTTCCGCTGTGCACCAAAGCAGACAAAGAGATGCTCAGAGATACTAAAGCTTTGTGTGTGATCCAAATAGATGCGTAAAGCATGCACTGGACACAGCAACGACAGGGCTGGGTCTGCCTCCTCCTGGGGCAGTGCTTGCAGGTTCACCACCTGGTCCCTAAAAGGGGTGGTGGGAACCTTGGGCACATAGCCCGGTTGGGGTCTCAGGATCATGTGAGAGTAACCCAGACCGAACTCCAGGCACGTTTCACTGACAGAGAACACTTGCAGGTTTCCTACCCTCTTGATGGAAGTGAGCGCAGTCAGGAGGGCAGTCTTCAAGGAGAGTGTCTTAAGCTCGGCTGACTGCAAAGGCTCAAAGGGGGCTCTCTGTAGACCCTGAAGAACTACAGAGAGGTCCCATGAGGGAACGAGGCGTGGTCTGGAGGGATTCAGCCTCCTGGCGCCTCTTAGGAACCTGATGATCAGGTCGTGCTTCCCTAAGGACTTACCGTCGACTGCGTCATGGTGTGCAGCTATGGCAGCAACGTACACCTTCAAGGTGGAAGGGGACAGCCTCCCTTCCAACCTCTCCTGCAGGAAGGAAAGCACTGATCCGACTGCGCATCTCTGGGGGTCTTCGCGTCGGGAACAACACCGCTTAGCGAACAGACGCCACTTAAAGGCATACAGGCGCCTCGTAGAGGGGGCCCTAACCTGAGTGATCGTGTCTAACACCACAGGTGGTAGACTGCTTAGGTCTTCCGTGTCCCATCCAGGGGCCAGACATGGAGATTCCAGAGGTCGGGTCACGGGTGCCAGAGGGTGCCCCGTCCCTGAAATAGAAGGTCCTTCCTCAGGGGAATTCACCAGGGGGGAGCTGTCGTGAGGAGCGTGAGGTCCGAGAACCACGTCTGGGTGGGCCAGTAGGGTGCTACCAGGACAACCTGCTCCTCCAGGGTCTGTGCAAGCAGGCTCACTGGGGGAAATGCATATTTGTGTAGGCCAGGGGGCCAGCTGTGTGCCAGTGCGTCTATGCCGAGGGGAGCCTCAGTGAGGGCGTACCAGAGCGGGCAGTGGGAGGATTCTTGGGAGGTGAACAGGTCCACCTGTGCCCGTCCGAATCGACTCCAAATCAGATGGACCACCTGAGGGTGGAGTCTCCACTCTCCCCTGAGGGTAACCTGCCATGACAGCACATCCGCTGTAGTGTTGAGGTTGCCCGGGATGTGAGTGGCTCGCAGCGACTTGAAGTGCTGCTGACTCCAGAGGAGGAGATGGCGGGCAAGTTGTGACATACAACGAGAGCGCAGATCGCCTGGGCAGTTGACATATGCTACCGTTGCCGTGTTGTCTGAACTAACACGTGCTTGCCCTGGATCAACGGCCGGAACGAGCAGAATTGCCAACAACTCGAGGCAGTTGATGTGCCAATGCAGTCGCGGACCCATCCAGAGGCCGGTGGCTGCGTGCCCGTTGCAAACAACACCCCAGTCCGTTTTGGAGGCGTCTGTCGTGACCACGATGCACCTGGAGACCAGTTCTAGAGGAACACCTGCCCGTAGAAATGAGAGGTCGGTCCAAGGGCTGAAAAGACGTTGACAGACCGGCGTGATGACCACGCGATGTGTCCCGTGGCGCCATGCCCATCTCGGAACTCGAGTCTGGAGCCAGTGCTGAAGCGGCCTCATATGCATCAACCCGAGCGGGGTGGCCACCGCCGAGGATGCCATATGCCCCAGGAGCCTCTGAAAAATTTTCAGTGGAACCGCTGTTTTCTCCAAACCGAGAAAAGAGATGCTCTGAACAGGGAGGAGCTTGCTCTTTTCCCAGTTGACCCGAAGCCCTAGTTGGCTGAGGTGTAAGAGCACCAGGTCCCAGTGTGCGCACAACATGTCTCAAGAGTGAGCTAGGATTAGCCAGTCATCGAGATAGTTGAGAATGCGAATGCCTACCTCCCTTAATGGGACAAGGGCAGCCTTTACGACCTTCGTAAAGACGCGAGGAGACAAGAACAGGCCGAAAGGGAGGACTTTGTACTGATGTGCCTGACCCTTGAATGCAAACCGCAGGAAGGGTCTGTGTCGAGGAAGGGTCGAGACGTGAAAGTAGGTATCCTTCAGGTCTACCACCGCGAACCAATCTTGATGCCGGACGCTCGCCAGAATACGTTTTTGCGTCAGCATCTTGAACGGGAGTCTGTATAAGGCCCGGTTCAGTACTCGCAGGTCCAAGATTGGCCGCGTCCCACCGCCATTTTTCGGTACAATGAAGTAGGGGCTGTAAAACCCCTTCTTCATCTCAGCTGGAGGGACAGTTTCCATCGCGCCCTTCCGTAGGAGGGTAGCGATCTCCGCGCACAAGGTAGCAGCGTTTTCGCTCTTGACCAAGGTGAAGTGAATACCGCTGAACCTGGGCGGGCGCCTGGCGAACTGAATCGTGTAGCCGAGTCAGACGGTCCAGATCAGCCATTGCGACGGATTGGAAAGCGCGAGCCACGCGTCCAAGTTCTGCGCAAGGGGGACCAAGTGGACAATGTCGTCAGACGTACCGGCAGGTGGGGCCTCGTGGCGGGGTGGAGCTCGAGGTGCCACACCACGTCGTGGCCGTGCTGATTCTAGGGACATCGCAGCACTTACCTGGCTCCTTGTGACCACCCCCGGAACAGCCTGGGATGGGGGAGGAAGAGGCCTGTCCTCGTAATCCGTGGAGACTGCCACATCGGGGGCAGCTGTGTGCCACAGCTGGGTGCTCAGTGGCGGAAAGGTCACTGCTGGAGCGCCAATCCTGCAAGAAAAAACCTGTGGATGGTAGTCATGGTGATGACAGTGCCCACCGGGTATGTGACCCAGGGAGGAAGGAAGCTGCTCTTTTGCTGAACTGTTGGGTACCGCAGCCACTTGGGCATATGGCGAAATCAAACAAAAAGGCAACAAAAGATTTTCCGCCCGGCCCTCCACCGGGGGATGGAGTGGTCTTTTTACCAGCTCCAAGTGAGTGGGTTCCCTCATCTCTGGGTCGCCCGTTTCAGGGGCGCTTTGACGATCTCCGTGGGTTCTTAGGCACCGGCTGTGAGACGGGTGGCATCTGCTTCCTGCGGTGGGTCACCGAATAGGCCAGCCTGGGAAATGGGGGCAGTAAGGAACCGTGTCTTGTCGGCCTCGCCCATCTCGACCAGGTTGAGCCAAAGGTGGCGCTCCTGGACCACTTGTGTAGCCATCATCCGCCCGAGAGACCATGCCGTGACCTTCGTCACTCAGAGAGTGAGGTCAGTCGCCGAGCACAGATCCTGCATCAAATCTGGGGCGGAACTACCCTCGTGCAGTTCTTTCAACGCCTTGGCTTGGTGGACAGAGGGCAGGGCAGAGGCGGCTTGTCCAGCAGCACTGTAGGCTTTAGCCGTCAGGGACGACGTGAGCCTACAGGGCTTGGACGGGAGCTTAGGGCATCCCCGCCAGGTGGCGGTGCTCTGCGGGCATAGGTGCACCGCGAGCGCCTTATCCACCGGGGAAATCACCATATAGCCCCTGGCCGCCCAGCCATCGAGGGTAGTGAGAGCGGGGGAACTGCGGAATCGGGGCCGGGCAGTAAAAGGTGCCTCCCATGATTTCGTCAGCTCCTCCTGCACTTCCGGGAAGAATGGCACTGGAGCGGGGCATGGCTGCTTTGAGCAGCGCCACGAGCCCAGGAACCAATCATCAAGCTGCGACGGTTCAGGGGAGAGCAGAGGGTTCCACTCTAACCCGACGCTCGTGGCCGCCCGGGAAAGCATGTCCGTCATTTCGGCATCGGCCAGTGACTGGGCAATCGTTCCCGAAGGGGGAAGCCCAGCTGAGGCTTCTGCGTCCAACTGGACAAGCCCGCTCTCCGATGCTGCGCTTGAGAGCTCATCATCTTTGCGGGCTCCGAACAAGAAGCCAGACTCGCCGTGAGACGAGCCGGCGAACTCATCCGGAACCCCGATTGGGGCAGACAAGCGTGCTGGGGAATGGGAGGTCCGCGGGGGGATACCCGGCAGAGACGATCCCATTGGGGTCCCCAAATCGCCCCCAGTGCTAGCTGCGCTGGCCTCATACCCGTAGGTAGAAGGACCGGGCAGGGAGCTGCTGGGGTGCACGACCGCAACATTGCCATGATCATGTTCTCGCAATGCCTCCATGTGGGTCACGCCCAGACACGAAAGACAGCGATCATGACCATCCGAAGTTGAGAGATAACGACCGAAACCAGGAATAACACACAATCGGAAAGGCATCTTTAAAAAGACACGTCTTTAAAAAGACGTTCCGTGTGTGCCGCTCTTTTAGAGAAATATATACTCTTTTAGAGGAAAAGGCTCTTTCAGAAAATATACTCTCTTGTTTTTCTGCCGAAGCACCCAGGGGCGTTCTCTGCAGTGCACCAGTGCAGAGGAGGGAGAAGCCGCTGAAATGCACTGTCAGATCCAGCAGAGGTGAATGAACAGTAGGATTCAGCTTAATGAGCATGACCGTTCAGCTCCAAAGAGAAAATCTGAATGAGTGGTTGCATACCAGCTCCTTTTATACCCGTATGTCCGGGGGAGTGGCATGCAAATACCACTCGCCAATTTTCATTGGCCTTTTATCATAGACCAGAGTCTGATCCCAAGAGTGAGCCCTAGTGTCACTACATCGACACAACGTCGAGTGAGTGACAGATAGGGAAATAATGTTTTCAATGTGGTCTCAGGCTTTTGGACCCCAATGTATTTACATTTACATAACTTACAATAACTAAGGCTCAACATATCATTAGTTCATATACATTTAAATATATATATATATATATATATATATATATGAAAACATATATGAATTGAAGCCTCGTTAAATTTTTTTAACTATTTGTATATGCATTACCTAGTGTTTAAGCATGACTTAATTTATTAATGTTTGTTAATGCTATTAAATGAAATTATTCTAAGTGATACCAGGTGACATTTTGTTCATGTCGCTGTTTTGGGGTGCTGAAAATTGCACTTCACACTTAGACTTCATGAAAATATTTGAAACTTCTTTAGTACGGATCTCTTGGAGACCACAGTGCTCAATGCTGAACGCTCAACTAAGCGGTACTTTTTCTGCTTTAGGTCTACCGTCTATTATAGATCTGAGCGTCACTGAAGGGCTCTCCGCTAACCGAGTCGAGCTGCGCGTCATGCGTAAAGCACATAGACCGCACAGGGAAACACAGAGTGGAATAAGACCTCTAGATTAGTCTAAATGCAAAGAGATGCACTGTATTTACAGCAAATAAAAGCAAGTTTCTAACGCTTTTTAATACCCTCCAGTGCATTGCTGAATTTGTGTATTAATGGTGTGCGTTTTGCGCAGGCCAGTTTAAGATTATTTTTTTTTTTTTTTTTTTTTTTTTTTTGAGGGATATCAGCGTGCGGAGCACGGATTTTCTTTTTATTAGAGGCAGTGTGCAGGAGTGAGGTAAGGTTGCATATCATGGGTGCTCTAGTGCCATTAATACTAGCGCTTTTCCTGGGCGCTGCGTGGGGATGCCAGCTGCCCCACGACTGGAGACCTCAGACTGAAGCGTGCCGAGCAGAACTAGCGGAGATCATTGTCTTTGCCAAGGTGCTCGCTATCCATAAGGAGTCTTACAGCGTGTACAACTACCTGCCGTGGCAGTACGACACGGATCTGTTCTTTTCCGCGGAGATCGAGCTGCTGTGTGATCAGGCATGGGGCAGCATGCTGGAGGTGCCAGCCGACTCCAGGTTCAATGTCAGCGGACTGGGATATTTCCCCTGCTACTCGTATAGCGTCATGGAGAATAACTCCTACTATTTCTTTCTGAGGTAAGAGTTGGGGTTTGCTCATCTTAACTCTGTCAGAATCATAAATTAGTTCAGACTAGGCTGGAATGCACATCTGTAGGATAAGTCACCATTTGAGTGCAGACTTACTGTATAGCTACATAATGTCAAGATAAGTACTTTTGGCTCATTATGGAATGGCTTAATAAACATAAACAACAAAAAAACATGCATGTGTGCTCTACCATGAGCATGACAGTTCAACATTTATGACTATGGGCACTACCTGCCCTCTTTTTAGCTGAGAACGTAAGCTTTTATTTGCCCTTAGTTAGGTTATATTAATGCATGTTCCACCAGGGATATCCAACAGTGAAAACTGTGCCAAACAACCATGGTTTCCCATATTATGTTCATTTATGACTAATGGAAAGGAGCTAACTTTGTCTACTGTATAATGATGAAGGATATTGCAAATCTTGTCAGACAAAATTAGCTCTGGCTCATGTTTGTTTCTGCATTTAGTGAATTTTTTTGTTTTGTTGAAAAACTCAGATTGGCAGATGAATTTTCAAGGGATGAGTTAGCTAACAGACCAACCACGTAGAAATGCAACCCATAAGGATAGAGACATAATTTATGATGAACTCTTTTCATGATTTTTATTTTATTCACATAAACACACACTTTGTTTAATTTTGTAGCCTAGTCTTGTATCTCTAGACAACCAGACTGTTTTGCTTGTGTTTCCTGCCTAACCCCTCTGGTCCAATCAGTTATACTGAAGGATGTTCAACTCCCTCATGCTGTGCTATATTGTATTCACCATACTCTGCACTTTTCTGGCCAAATCTTTTACTGTGACAGGCAACACTTCACACACTGATTGCAAACCGACTTCCCAGGGCTGACAGTATAGCCTGAAACAATCTTTCTTTTCGAACCAGCTGTAACTAATAGTTAACAGGATTTAACAGAAATACACAGATAGAAAACCTGTAGACATATGAATGTAAATAGTGCAAACATCTTTATGAGGCTGTTGAAACTCTTAAATCTTATCAAGGGGACACTAATAATTATATACCACTATATGGCTCAGCATCTCTTTATAACTGAATGTGGCTGCACTGTAGCATGTTTACAGAGTTTAAATAGGGTTAATGTGACTGGAGGCATAAAAGTTAACAGAGAAAGTGTGTGAAGGCAGCAAACTGATTTCACATTATCCTAAAATTGCATTAAAGTAAGGCAGAATTGACGATGGATCACTGAATTGTTGAAAACTAGATTTAAGTGGTGCTTTGCATGATTTTTATTTTTTACTTTTTATTAAAAATCATGAAGACAATCATTTTTCTTTTCTTGGAATTAACATGCACTGATGCACAATAAGAAAACTGTAAAAATAGTGTACATTTTTTTGTCATGTTAACTGATACACAATTAGTACTGTTGGCATCCTCTTTCAAATGGTTGTACAGGTTAAAGCAAAATCATTGTTGCAAATGCTGCTTAGATTCTCGGACTGTACTGTAGATTGCAGCTTTTCCCAGTCTGTGGAAAAGTTAATGGACAGGTTAATACTCATTCTCCCAGTCTCAGAGACAAAGCAGTTAAAACAGCCCTGGAATTCCGTCTGGCTGACTTAATTACACAGCACATACAGTGTCTAACTGCTTGAGATGACCGGAGGGCAGCAGGTTAAAGGTCCAATTGACTGCGAACAGACTGTTTTGGCATTGCATCAGTGGTTTGGCATTTCAAATTTACAGTTTGTCATTTGTTATCTTAAAGAGTTTTCATCAGAAAAGTCTGTTTAGTGCTAACATGTCAGCACTGACCTCCTCTCTTCATTCCCTTGATCTCTTTATGTACTTGGGTTGTTGAGCTAGTGGAGACACGTTTAGACCCAGCTTCCTTTACCCCACTGTTGTTCCTTTTTCGCATCAGTGAACATCAGTGGCGGCTGCTAGTTTTCAAAAGTGGGGAAGCAATTGTAAAGTGTACTGAGATTTTTATTTTTTTTTTAATCTCCTTTTCTCCCAATTTGGAATGCCCAATTCCCACTATTTAGTAGGTCCTCATGGTGGCACGGTTACTAACCTCAATCCGGGTGGCGGAGGACAAGTCTCAGTTGCCTCCGCTTCTGAGACAGTCAATCTGTGCATCTTATCACGTGGCTTGTCTTGCATGACACCGCAGAGACTCCGCATGTGGAGGCTCATGCTACTTTCCACGATCCACGCACAAATTACCACGTGCCCCATTGAGAGCGAGAACCACTAATCGCGACCACGAGGAGGTTACCTCATGTGACTCTACCCTCCCTAGCAACCGGGACAATTTGGTTGCTTAGGAGACCTGGCTGGAGTCACCAGCACACCCTGGAATCGAACTCGTGACTCCAGGGGTGGTAGTCAGCGTCAATACTCGCTGAGATACCCAGGCCCCAAGTGTACTGAGATTTTTTTTTATTTATTTAGTCTGAAAGACATGATGACATGTTTAGGGTCTCTCTAAACATCGATCTTTGAACATCGATCTTTGCTGTATTAAAATGTAATGGTAAAGGCATGTGCCATAGACTCCTATTGAAGCATGGCTTTATATAGATTATTTGCACTGTTTAGAGGAAGCCATGCAATCGCTACTGCTGTACTTTCAAGTGCATTCCACGCCACACCACACAGATCATGCATCCGAAACCACGTACTCTCACAGTATGTACTGTATTTGATGACGGATCCACTTAACTGCCAGCAAAACAGTACGTTCTTTTAGGTATGCCTGCGAGTAGTATGAATAGATTTTGGACATACTTCATCCGGGTACGTGGGCATTGTCTTGTGACCTGAATATATGACGTAAGAACAACAACCGCGAAAACTATCCACTCAGGTTTTGTTAAACAAGCACCATTTAAGCACAGGGAACAATTAACTGGTATAATGGTATATATAGCACTTACAGTTGAGAAGAGCCATCTGACTCTTGATTCACTGCTGTTCTTTTAAATCTAATGTTTTGAACGTGATATCGCCTCAGCTCCTGAGGGATTATGGGATTGTAAAGTGTCCAGTCAATCAGCACTTCAGAATCTCACTGGAAATAGTCGGTCATCCGGGTACTTCTCGCTTACTGCTTCATGAATACTGTGGATTTGGACATACTACTCCACTGGCATATTGTTTTTGGCATAGGCTACTATATAGTAGGGAAGTATGGATATTCGGACACAGCAAATATCTAGAAAGATTCCTGCAGGGAAACACTAGAATTTCAAAGCATGTTTAAAAATGTTTTCTCTAAATCCCACAGTTAAAGGAATAATTCACACAAATATGAAAATTCTATTATCATATACTCACCCCTCATGTCGCACCACATATGCAGTTGCATCTCTGCACTAGGAGTGTCGCTTCTGTGCAAAATGTGTGGTATAATCATACAATTGTTTAATATATATATATATATAATGTATATATATATATATATATATATATATATACTACTGGTCAAAAGTTTTGAAACACTTACTCATTCTATATTATAATTTGTTTTCACATTTTAGAATAATAGTAAAGTTATTAAAACTATGGAATGACATAAATGGAACTATGGGAATTATGTTGTGACTAAACAAAATCCAAAATAAATCAGAATTGTGTTATATTTTAGCATCTTCAAAGTAGTCACCCTTTGCGTAGAATTTTCAGAAATGTACTCTTGACATTTTCTCAACCAACTTCTTGAGGTATCACCCTGGGATGCTTTTTAAACAGTATTGAAGGAGTTCCCATCTATATGCTGTGCACTTATTGGCTGCTTTTCTTTATTATTTGGTCCAAATCATCAATTTCAAAAACTTTTTTTTATTATTAAATTTTAGATTTATAATGAAATAAATTAATATGGTGGCACAATTATATTTTTGTCTACAAAACTAATTTCAAACATTTAAGCATACGCCTTCAGATCAAAAGATTTTTAAGATCATGGGAAACATTTCGGTCAATTGTTTCAAAACCTTTGACCGGTAGTGTGTGTGTGTGTGTGTGTGTGTGTGTGTGTGTGTGTGTATATATATATATATATATATATATATATATATATATATATACACTATATTGCCAAAAGTATTTGCTCACCCATCCAAATAATTGAATTCAGGTGTTCCAATCACTTCAATGGCCACAGGTGTATAAAATGAAGCACCTAGGCATGCAGACTGCTTCTACAAACATTTGTGAAAGAATGGGCCGCTCTCAGGAGCTCAGTGAATTCCAGCGTGGTACTGTGATAGGATGCCACCTGTACAACAAGTCCAGTCGTGAAATTTCCTCGCTACTAAATATTCCACAGTCAACTGTCAGTGGTATTATAACAAAGTGGATGCGATTGGGAATGACAGCAACTCAGCCACGAAGTGGTAGGCCACGTAAAAATGACAGAGCGGGGTCAGCGGATGCTGAGGCGCATAGTGCACAGAGGTCGCCAACTTTCTGCAGAGTCAATCGCTACAGACCTCCAAAGTTCATGTGGCCTTCAGATTAGCTTAAGAACAGTGCGTAGAGAGCTTCATGGAATGGGTTTCCATGGCCGAGCAGCTGCATCCAAGCCATACATCACCAAGTGCAATGCAAAGCGTCGGATGCAGTGGTGTAAAGCACGCCGCCACTGGACTCTAGAGCAGTGGAGACGCGTTCTCTGGAGTGACAAATCACGCTTCTCCACCTGGCAATCTGATGGACGAGTCTGGGTTTGGCGGTTGCCAGGAGAACGGTACTTGTCTGACTGCATTGTGCCAACTGTGAAGTTTGGTGAGAGGTTTTTTCAGGAGCTGGGCTTGGCCCCTTAGTTCCAGTGAAAGGAACTCTGAATGCTTCAGCATACCAAGAGATTTTGGACAATTCCATGCTCCCAACTTTGTGGGAACAGTTTGGGGATGGCCCCTTCCTGTTCCAACATGACTGCACACCAGTGCACAAAGCAAGGTCCATAAAGACATGGATGAGCGAGTTTGGTGTGGAAGAACTTGACTGGCCTGCACAGAGTCCTGACCTCAACCCAATAGAGCACCTTTGGGATGAATTAGAGCAAAGACTGCGAGCCAGGCCTTCTCGTCCAACATCAGTGTCTGACCTCACAAATGCACTTCTGGAAGAGTGGTCAAAAATTCCCATAAACACACTCCTAAACCTTGTGGAAAGCCCACCCAGAAGAGTTGAAGCTGTTAAAGCTGCAAAGGGTGGGCCGACGTCATATTAAACCCTATGGATTAAGAATGGGATGTCACTTAAGTTCATATGCGTCTAAAGGCAGATGAGCGAATACTTTTGGCAATATAGTGTATATTCATTCTGCATCTTAAACTTGTTTTATGCCTATTTTACAAGATAACACTAGATACTGTATTTTAGTATATAGCCTGTCATCTTCAGTGTTAATTAAGGGGGATCTTATTTTTTCTAATCTTATCAAGGTTATTATTTATAACTGAAACTAAAACTGAAAGTAAATTCCAATATATATATATATATATATATATATATATACAGGTGCATCTCAATAAATTAGAATGTCGTGGAAAAGTTCATTTATTTCAGTAATTCAACTCAAATTGTGAAACTTGTGTATTAAATAAATTCAATGCACACAGACTGAAGTAGTTTAAGTCTTTGGTTCTTTTAATTGTGATGATTTTGGCTCACATTTAACAAAAACCCACCAATTCACTATCTCAAAAAATTAGAATATGGTGACATGCCAATCAGCTAATCAACTCAAAACACCTGCAAAGGTTTCCTGAGCCTTCAAAATGGTCTCTCAGTTTGGTTCACTAGGCTACACAATCATGGGGAAGACTGCTGATCTGACAGTTGTCCAGAAGACAATCATTGACACCCTTCACAAGGAGGGTAAGCCACAAACATTCATTGCCAAAGAAGCTGGCTGTTCACAGAGTGCTGTATCCAAGCATGTTAACAGAAAGTTGAGAGGAAGGAAAAAGTGTGGAAGAAAAAGATGCACAACCAACCGAGAGAACCGCAGCCTTATGAGGATTGTCAAGCAAAATCGATTCAAGAATTTGGGTGAACTTCACAAGGAATGGACTGAGGCTGGGGTCAAGGCATCAAGAGCCACCACACACAGACATGTCAAGGAATTTGGCTACAGTTGTCGTATTCCTCTTGTTAAGCCACTCCTGAACCACAGACAACGTCAGAGGCGTCTTACCTGGGCTAAGGAGAAGAAGAACTGGACTGTTACCCAGTGGTCCAAAGTCCTCTTTTCAGATGAGAGCAAGTTTTGTATTTCATTTGGAAACCAAGGTCCTAGAGTCTGGAGGAAGGGTGGAGAAGCTCATAGCCCAAGTTGCTTGAAGTCCAGTGTTAAGTTTCCACAGTCTGTGATGATTTGGGGTGCAATGTCATCTACTGGTATTGGTCCATTGTGTTTTTTGAAAACCAAAGTCACTGCACCCGTTTACCAAGAAATTTTGGAGCACTTCATGCTTCCTTCTGCTGACCAGCTTTTTAAAGATGCTGATTTCATTTTCCAGCAGGATTTGGCACCTGCCCACACTGCCAAAAGCACCAAAAGTTGGTTAAATGACCATGGTGTTGGTGTGCTTGACTGGCCAGCAAACTCACCAGACCTGAACCCCTGAGAATCCAGAGAGAATCTATGGGGTATTGTCAAGAGGAAAATGAGAAACAAGAGACCAAAAAATGCAGATGAGCTGAAGGCCACTGTCAAAGAAACCTGGGCTTCCATACCACCTCAGCAGTGCCACAAACTGATCACCTCCATGCCACGCCGAATTGAGGCAGTAATTAAAGCAAAAGGAGCCCCTACCAAGTATTGAGTACATATACAGTAAATGAACATACTTTCCAGAAGGCCAACAATTCACTAAAAATGTTTTTTTTATTGGTCTTATGATGTATTCTAATTTTTTGAGATAGTGAATTGGTGGGTTTTTGTTAAATGTGAGCCAAAATCATCACAATTAAAAGAACCAAAGACTTAAACTACTTCAGTCTGTGTGCATTGAATTTATTTAATACACGAGTTTCACAATTTGAGTTGAATTACTGAAATAAATGAACTTTTCCACGACATTCTAATTTATTGAGATGCACCTGTATATATATATATATATATATATATATATATATATATATATATATATATATATATAAATTATAATAAAAAAATAAAAAATAAAACTAGCATGCATTTAGCAAAACTGACTAAAATGAAAACGATCATAAAATATTTTTAATTTTCATTTTTAATACTTTGATTTGTGCATGTTACAAAATCGTTTTTGTTTCTTATAAGGTCTCCATCTGTTGCATCGCAAACATGCCATCTACTGGCCATGAGTTTCATGTGCATGTGCCCACATTCGGTTATGTGCTCAGTGTTTCAAGATTAATGGATTAGTTTGTTTAATCACATCACCTTTTGCTGTTGAAAAAATAAAGGAATTCACTGACCACTTTATTAGAAACACCTGTACACCTACTTATTCATGCGATTATCTAATCAGCCAATTGTGTGTCAGCAGTGCAATGCATAAAATTATGCGGATATGCATCAGGACCTTCAGTTAATGTTCACATTAACTATCAAAATGGGGAAAAATTTGATTTCGGTGATTTCGACCGTGGAATGATTGTTGGTGCCAGACGGGCTGGTCTGAGTATTTCTGTTACTGCTTATCCCTGGGATTCTCATGCACAACAGTCTCTAGAGTTTACTCAGAATGGTGCAAAAAAAAAAAAAAAAACATCCAGTGAGCGGCAGTTCTGTAGATGGAAAGGCCTTGTTTATGAGAGAGTTGAATGGAGAATGGCCAAACTGGTTCGAGCTGACAGAAAGGCTACTGTAACTCGGATAACCACTCTGTACAATTGTATTTAGCAGAATAGCATCTCAGAATGCACAACACGTCAAATCTTGAGGTGGATGGGCTTCAACAGCTGTAGTAGTCCACTCGCCTTAAGGTTCAACATGTTGTGCATTCCGCATAACTGTAGCTGTTGAAATCCCAGGAGATCAGCAACAACTGAAATACTCAAAACAGCCCGTCTGGCACCAACAATCATGTCACTGTCGAAATCACTGAGATCACATTTTTTCACCATTCTGATGGTTGATGTGAACATTAACTGAAGGTCCTGACCCATATATGCATGATTTATGCATTGCAATGCTGCCACACGATTGGCTAATTAGATAATAGCATGAATAAGTAGGTGTACAGGTGATCCTAATAAAGTGGTTAGTGAGTGTATCTCTACACTTGTAAGTCCTTATTGGTTGTTTTTACCATGTTGTATGTCAGCCTAGCTATACACTATCTAGACCTATGTGTAATCTGGACTGGATAGGGAATAGGTTAATTTAAAGAACATTACACAAAGTTGTCCCCTGCCAAGTCATTTGCTCATCTGTATTAACTGAAATAGACATAGAAATACAAATAAAAACTAAAATATATTGATAGACTAAAATGAAAATGAAAATTAATTGAAAAACTAAAACTAAATTAAAACTAACAAACACAGTCAGTAAAATAACTGAAACCAAACTAAATAATAATTTGAAATAAAAAATGAAATAAAAATTACAACTAATTTAAAAACCCCAAACTATAATAACCTTGATCTTAAGAACGTCATGCGCATGTTTAACGCGCATTCAATGATAACATGAGGGCTATGTTTGCCTTTGCCCCTTAACCAATCAAAAGCTTTGATCATGTGTATGCCAAGCTGGCATGGGCTGAATTCGGAATTGCATGCTACCCATACTACTCATACTACTGCCATATGGCAGAAATAGTAAGAGTAGTGTGGTAGTATGCAATTCCGAACTAAGCAATGGTCCTCAGAAGTTACTGCTCTTGAGTGCAGACTAGCGCAGTGAACTTCAATGGGAAGTTTTAAGTTAGCTTTATTCTAATGTATGGCTGGTTAGATTAGTTAAAGTGCACCGTTCATCATTTTAATGAAGTGTATGCCATTGCTTTGTGAATTAGTGAGATAATATGCACAGCCTTTGACGATTTGCCTATACCTGGTTTGCTTTTATGGTCACTTGAACTTTTTGATGTGGATGTGCATGGTTTAGTGGCGTTTTGTGCTGAGATAAAATTATTAGGGATGTTTGTGCATGGTATGTTCAGAGGTTGCACTAAAAAAAAAAATCTTTATCCATCACTCTGACGGACTGAATTGTAAAATTTCCATCATGATCTATTTTAAGCCATCATACTTTTTTTAAATTTAGAAGTACTAGAGCTACATTCAGGGGTATAGCATTATAATGGCTTATACATGAAAGTGGATAGACCAAGCCTATATGATAGATTTTTTTGACCACCCATGCTTGAGCCTGGTGAAACCAATGAGTTCTAGGGGGAAAGTTCTACCTGTCAATCAGCTGCTGCACTGAAACAAATTTTTAGGGGTTCAAGCACTTAGTGCTGAAACCCTATTGTAATTGTTAAGATTTTTATTAGGGGTTCAAGCGCTTAGTGCTGAAACCCTATTGTAATTGTTACGATTTTTAGGGGTTCAAGCGCTTAGCACTGAAACCCTATTGTAATTGTTACAATTTTTATTAGGGGTCCAAGCACCAAAGCTGCGGGAACCCTATTGTATTTGTTCCAATTTTCTTATTATTTTTCTTATTATTATTAGGGGTCAAGCCCCAAAGGGGTGAAAGACCCCTATTTTTTTTTTTTGTTAGTTTTCCTACTATTATTATTATTCTGCTTCTTCTTCTTCCGCTTTTGAGTCTATGGCAGCCCATAGAACCACTTGCGGGAAAGTTATGAAATTTGGCACACAAATAGAGGTCAGTCTGATGTATTACCACAGCAAATTTGGCGTCTCTACCTTAAACCCTCTAGTGCCACCAACTGCCCAAATTTGCACTCACGTTTATGTTAATAACTTTTGAACTGTGAGTCCTTGAAATGAAATTCTTTTTTCCTCTGATTCCTTGGCTCAGGACGATTTGATTGCATGACGTAATTTTCTGTCATTAATATTTTTCCGCCATTTTGAATTTTCTGAAAAAACCTACTTTTTCGAACTCGTCCTAGGCTGTTTGTCCGATTTGCACGAATATTGGCCTGCATCATCTAGAAGCACTTACGACAAAAATTTTTTGACAAACTTTTGATAAACCATACTGATTTCGATTGGCGCTTCAACAAATTTTACGAAGAGCACGCCAAAATGGACATGAGGGTATATCTCCATAACGCTTTAGCATATTCATACCAAACTTATAATTTTTAATAAGAACCATGACTTGAGGGTGCCTGCTCAGTTTCGGAACAGTGCCACCTAGTGGTCACGAGATATGAAAAAAGCACATTTTTGCTTATAATTTCTGAACAGTTTGTCATAAATTCATCAAATTGGTCTCATTAGATTCAGTGGGGTATAGCGAGTCCAACGATATAAAAAATTCCTATGTCGGCCATTTTGGACGTCGGCCATTTTGAATTTAGTCATAAAATGCTGTATTTTACGAATGACTTGGTGTATCGTTACGAAACTCGGTATGTGTCTTTGGCACCATGCTCTGTAGGGACTCAACAAGATTCAGGACAGCGCCACCTTGTGGTCAAAATGTATAATGCTATTTCTAAAAATGCAAATACACTATATTGCCAAAAGTATTCGCTCACCCATCCAAATAATTGAATTCAGGTGTTCCAATCACTTCAATGGCCACAGGTGTATAAAATGAAGCACCTAGGCATGCAGACTGCTTCTACAAACATTTGTGAAAGAATGGGCCGCTCTCAGGAGCTCAGTGAATTCCAGCGTGGTACTGTGATAGGATGCCACCTGTACAACAAGTCCAGTCGTGAAATTTCCTCGCTACTAAATATTCCACAGTCAACTGTCAGTGGTATTATAACAAAGTGGATGCGATTGGGAATGACAGCAACTCAGCCACGAAGTGGTAGGCCACGTAAAAATGACAGAGCGGGGTCAGCGGATGCTGAGGCGCATAGTGCACAGAGGTCGCCAACTTTCTGCAGAGTCAATCGCTACAGACCTCCAAAGTTCATGTGGCCTTCAGATTAGCTTAAGAACAGTGCGTAGAGAGCTTCATGGAATGGGTTTCCATGGCCGAGCAGCTGCATCCAAGCCATACATCACCAAGTGCAATGCAAAGCGTCGGATGCAGTGGTGTAAAGCACGCCGCCACTGGACTCTAGAGCAGTGGAGACGCGTTCTCTGGAGTGACAAATCACGCTTCTCCACCTGGCAATCTGATGGACGAGTCTGGGTTTGGCGGTTGCCAGGAGAACGGTACTTGTCTGACTGCATTGTGCCAACTGTGAAGTTTGGTGAAGTTTTTTCAGGAGCTGGGCTTGGCCCCTTAGTTCCAGTGAAAGGAACTCTGAATGCTTCAGCATACCAAGAGATTTTGGACAATTCCATGCTCCCAACTTTGTGGGAACAGTTTGGGGATGGCCCCTTCCTGTTCCAACATGACTGCACACCAGTGCACAAAGCAAGGTCCATAAAGACATGGATGAGCGAGTTTGGTGTGGAAGAACTTGACTGGCCTGCACAGAGTCCTGACCTCAACCCAATAGAGCACCTTTGGGATGAATTAGAGCAAAGACTGCGAGCCAGGCCTTCTCGTCCAACATCAGTGTCTGACCTCACAAATGCGCTTCTGGAAGAATGGTCAAAAATTCCCATAAACACACTCCTAAACCTTGTGGAAAGCCTTCCCAGAAGAGTTGAAGCTGTTATAGCTGCAAAGGGTGGGCCGACGTCATATTAAACCCTATGGATTAAGAATGGGATGTCACTTAAGTTCATATGCGTCTAAAGGCAGATGAGCGAATACTTTTGGCAATATAGTGTAGCTATTGACTCCTTTTGACTACTGTCATAGACTAGACTGGTCTTGATAAATTCCGTGGTTCATGCCAAGAACAATGATACCAATTATGTCATGATCAAGCAAACTTCCTGTCCGCCATTTTTAAATGTTTTGAAAACCTACTTTTTTGAACTCCTCCTAGACTGCATCATCTAGAGGCACTCACGACAAAAAGTTAAAATTTAGAGTTTATTATTTCAAATGGTGCTTCAACAAATTCGCAGAAGAATGCGCAAAATTGAACTTGAGGCTGTATCTCTGCAACTCTTTGAGGGATTGGGATGAAACTTGGTACGTGTCATCACCATTAGGCCCTGAGGTTACCTGCAGCGCTTTGGCACTCTGACCCCTACTGGTCAGGAGACAGCAAAAATGGCTATTTTGGCTTATAACTCTTGAATGCTTTCCTGCATGAAAACCATCATGCCCAGATACTACCTAAGCAGTTTCAGAACAGTGCCACATACTGGACAAAAATTCTAAGAACTAGCTATTTTTAGTTATTTTTAAAATAAATGGGTTTTTTATGATTGAAAAGTTACTTTTTCTAACTCCTCATACACTGTTCATCGGACTCTAACAAAAAACATGTCACAAAGCTTCTTTTGCTGCTCATGGTCTCGATAATTGGCTTGACCCCGGTATCGCTGCTTGCAGCTATATTTATTACGAGTCCAAGCACCGAAGGTGCAGGAACCCTATTGTATTTGTTCCGATTTTCTTATTATTTTTCTTATTAGGGTTTCAAGTGCTTAATTCCTAAACAAAAACTCAGAACTTCACGAAATTAGGTGAGCACATGCGGCATATGATTCTAAACAAGCATGCAGACTTTAATAGAGATTGGAGCATAGGTGGCATTATGAGCTTTAAAAAGCTTTAAAAACCATGTATTTCCTTAATAAATTGTCAGTATTGGCTGTAAATGGTCTATTCCATCTATGATCTAGGTGGTTACATGCTTGCTAAATAAAACATAATACCTTTTTACGCATGTGCTTAAAGGCCTTAAACCGCTTGAACCCCGTTAATTGCTGCTCGCAGCTATATTTATAATTATTAGGGGTTCAAGCGCTTAGCGCTGAAACCCTATTGTAATTGTTAAGATTTTTATTATTATTATTATTATTATTATTATTATTATTATTCCGCCATAAATCTGATCGGGCAGAGCAAACAATAAGGCCTAGAGACTTGAAACTTGGTCAGATGGTAGTAGTATTGCTCGCTACTCAGAAACAAGGACTCGGCCAAATCAGTCAATAGGGGGCGCTACAGCAATCAAAAACGCAAAACTGCTCATAACTCATAGACCGTTTGTCATAGACTCAAGTGCTTTATACCATTGGAATCATTGGCTCAAACAAAACAAAACGTACATCTCCGATTTCATTTCCGCCAATAAAAATGTTCCGCCATCTTGGATTTTTCATAAAACCTACTTTTGCAAACTAGTCCTAAGTTTCTCGTCCAATCGGGAGCAAACTAGGGCCAAATGATTCTATGGAGTCTTAATATAAAAAGTTATCAAAAAAAGTTTGAACTTTCGACTCGAGCTAGCTACGGTATGCGAAAACATCGGAAGTAGGAGTGGCCAATTTTATGTAAATGGCTATAACTCTTGAAGGAAATGAGATATCTTCACCAAACTTGGCATGCTTATGTAACAGGTCAGTTATAAGCCACATGGTGGCGCTATAATACCAAAAAACATGAAATTGGCTGTAACTATGAAACTGTTAATCCTATTGACTTCAAAATTTGCATACATTGTCTTTGTCTCAGCTGACATCATTGTCTATATGGACAGTCAAGTATATTGAAAAACATGGCCGCCATTGGCCAATCAAATTTCAGCAGCTATTGCACAAGGTTAACAGTGACCGATTGGAACGAAACTTGGTGGACCTATTTGACTCTTGGTCTGAGAGGATTATGCAAAGTTTTTAAAAAAAAATAGGCCACTAGGTGGTTTTGTAGGTGTTAATGGTTGTACATAATGCAGTGTTGTGAAAAAACACAAGTAATATATATCACCTGATAGCTCTTCTCATTCTAAACAACTTTGCCTCAAGAAGCATTGGTGTCTGTCAAACCGTTCAGTAAATATTTCAAATAATGTTAAAAACCTACTTTTGCAAACTAGTCCCAGGTTTTTCACCCGATCGGAACCAAAACAGTGCAGAAATATATTCTGGAGTCTGATTATCAATAATTATCAAAAAAAAAATTTGACTCATGGTCGCTAAGGGGTGCCAAAACGTTCGAAAACCACTTGAACCCCGTTAATTGCTGCTCGCAGCTATATATTTTTGTTTTATTTGCTGATTTAAGCACATGCATACATCAATACATCAGTCGGGCAGATAATTAAGGAACATGGCTTTTTCTACCACTGCTATGCAGATGATTCGCAGCTCTACTTGTTGTTCCAGCCTGACCACCCCACCGTCTCCTCGTATCTCTGCCTGCCTCTCAGAGATCTCAGCCTGGATGAAGGAACGTCACCTTTAGCTCAACCTGGCCAAGACAGAACTCCATGTGATCCCAGCCAATCTGTATGTTGACCACAACCTCACTATTCATTTTGGTTCAACTACACTAACGCCAACCAGGACAGCTCAGAACCTGGGAGTGGTGGGAGATGACCAGTTTACCTTCACTGCCTACATTTCATGAACCGCTCAGTCTTGCAGGTTCGCACTTTAAAGCATCAGAAATATCAGACCTTTCCTCTCTGAATATGCTGCATAGCTCCTGGTCCAAGCTCTGGTCATCTCTGTACTGGACTACTGTAATGCTCTGTTGGCCAGCCTCAGAGCTAGCATGATTAAGCCACTGCAAATGGTCCAGAACGTAGCAGTGCATCTGGTCTTCAATCAGCCAAAGAGGGCTCATGTCACCTCACTCTTGATTTCACACCACTAGTTACCTGTAGCTGCCTGCATCTGATTCAAGGCTTTGAATATGGCCTTCAGGACAGCCTGTGGAACAGCATCTTCCTACTTCAATTCACTCATCCAACTCTATGTCCCACTCGCTCTCTGCGGTCATTGAACAAGCGGCATCTGGTGGTCCTGTCGCATAAAGGCACAATGTCAATTTTTTCGATCATTCACTTTCTCTGTTCCTCTGTGGTGGAATGAGCTTCCAACCTTGACACGATCGTAGAAACCATCTCAACATTCAAGAACCAGCTGAAAACACATTTGTTTAGAGAGCACTTAACCAATTTACACTAAATTCACTTAAAATTTAACTATTTATTTAAAAAATATTTATATATATTGTCTGTCTTCTACGCTAGCTTCTATACTACTCCAGCTACATTGAGAACTTGGCAGTGCGATACTGCAGATATTGTTGACTTTTGTTCAACAAATTGCTTGCTATGCTCCTCTTTTGTAAGTCACTTTGGATAAAAGCGTCTGCTAAATGACTAAAGGTAAATGTAAATGTACATACATGCATGTACAATTTCACAGAACTTTTTCAGTGTGCCTGATATCAACATAAAGTGTCACAGATAAGAAGCACACACATCTTTGAAGCTCAGTTACAGGTACTCCACTAAAATAACTGAGAATTTTGTTGTTAATGTATTGTTTGTGCATATTAGTGACAGTTGCAAAGTAAGTAACCCTGACATGTTGGTTTAAGTGATTGTTTGTGCCCCACCAGAAATAATGAGTCTGAGATATCATTGCACGTATGACTTTCTTTTTTGTTGTGGAACACAAAAGATGTTAAGCAGAATATTCACGGTGTTGTTTTCTATACAGTAAAAATATATGAATGGGGATGAAAGCTGTTGAGGTCAAGAAAGCACCATAAAAGTAATTCATATAGGGAGCTGTAGTTGGGAATATTCACAACAAAGAGAACATTTGAAAAAGAATTTTGGACATTTTGGTCTATTTGGAATATAGCCCACAACTGGCATGTAGTACTTTTGTGTTTTTTTTTTTTTCTTTTTTTCTTTTTGTTGGAGCTTGACAGATGTGGTCTCTATGAACTGTCGTTGGAAAAGAGCAGCTTGGATGTTTTTTACAATTTCTCATTTTGTGTTCCAGCATATGGGTTTAGAATGACGTGAGGGTGATTAAATAATGATTTATGGGGGACCTGTGGACCTGTTTTTCCAGTAAGGGCATTGTTTTGTGTCACATTGCACTCACTCCATGTCGTCAGTTTTGAATCAGTAAACATTTCCATTGTGTTCTCTAGTGATTTCCATATTTCCTTTCCATATTTCCCAAACAAGAGTCTGCCAAGCTGTCCTAAATTCATCACAGCTTTCAGCGGTCAGACTGAACTCTGTAGAAGACAGATAGGCAAACACCTTGCAACTGCCCCACTTATTGAGCTGGACTGGACTTTGGGTTTTGCTTTAGTCCACATTCACAACTTGCCTTCCCTGCCTTTTTATGCTCCATATGTCATGAGACTGAGCCACAAACCAATCAGACAGCTGGTTCCAGTTTGACAGGACAATTCTTGCCAGTCAAATCATCAAAAGCCTGAGAAACTGGAAATGCTCTGCACTGAAACAGTAACTGAGGCAATATGTTGCACAGAACAGCTACATTCAGTGGCGACTAAGAGCTTTCCTTGAGAGGCTTAGGGTTTTTACTTTTTAGTTAACAGAGGTTGGCCAGTGGATAGCTGGAGCATTTAAGAGGTTATATACTGAAGACGCATGAAAATGGTCCGGATATAAAGGGGAACCCCTCTGGAGGCTATTAGTTAACATTATAATGGAATAAATACCCTTACACAGACATAGGGAAGCCATATAATCATGATTATTGGTGTCTAATGCAGTTTTAAAAAAAGCAAGGATCTGTGTCTACTTAAATCTCCTTTGGTGGCACTTGCAAAATGCTGTTAAGGATGTGAGAAGATGTTTGCAAACTCATACATGGAATGTATATAAATAAATTGCATTCTGGCATAATCTATGCAAACTGATCTGCTGTCTCTGCAAATGTAGCACAGATGCCATTTCACATTCCAAGGTACACTAGAACCTGTTGTAATCTGCAGCATGTTATCCAACATTTGTTTTCCAAATTTTCTATTTTTTTTTTTTATGCTAAAGGACAGCCATTTTAATATAGCAAAATATTCAGCTCTTGGCCAGCTAAATATGTTTACAAAATATTTATCTCTGACTCATAGAAGATCTTTTTGAATGCTCAGGAGGGTTGAACACTGGACTTCTTTAGGAACGTACTACTTAATTTCACATCTCTCATGCACTTTTCTTGCCTTTCACTTTTTTTTCCTTGGAACACAATTTTTTTTTCCATTTACATACAAGGACCATATCTGCCAAGCTCCAAAAAAGGACCAAAAAAAGAAAAAAAAAGAACAAAAGTGGTATTCCAAGTCTTCTGAAGCCATGGACATGTCTGGCGGATGTCATGGCACTAAAATTCGAAACAATATTTTCTACAAATGTACCAACACAGATGCCACCGCTTGGCGTCTGTCAGTGGCAACCAGCTTCGACTCTGGAGGCTGCTCAAATTTCTGCCGCCCCACGGAGCGCAACTCGCGTAGTTTTCCATTCAATTGGACCCAAATCATTATCAAGGGACATAGATTATTTACTCTAACCATCACTGTATGATATATTGTGTATGTTTCTTTTATATAGCCCACATAATGTGTTTTCAGTTTTGTGGTTTGACAGCTTGAATGGACATTCAATGCTACAGATAACGTAGCCATTTCTAATCATTCAGTTTTCACAGTTACAGCGGTTTCATACACTAACCTGCAAACTCATCCATGTCACTTTGTTTATTCTTGAAGAAGGGAAAAACCTTTGTGTTTACTGTCTGCCACCTGAACCATATCGATGTGCCCTGTGTTTGATACCTGTGCCATGGCCTACCTGAGATGCGACGTGGCATGGAGCTTCTCATCCGGTGTGTGACTGCCTTTATCATGGCTTTGTGTGAAGAAAAGACCAAAATTTAAGTCGTTATGCACTAAAAATCTTCCCCTCCACTACAAACCTCAAATCTCATTCTCCATTCCACATTTATGAAGATAAGCGAGAACCAATGCCATATAGCATCAATGACGTCACACCTTGCTTGACGTGTCAACGCACCATTTTTGATTCTAAAGGTAAATACGATTTCAGCGCTTCAGTGTAGAGGAAGATTTTCACTGTATAATGACGTAAATTTTGGTCTATTTGTCACATATCACTTTTGTATGGTTTTTGAAGACTTATAGAACACAAATCATGTTGTATGGACTTCTGTGTTTCTTTTTGAAGCTTGACTGCCATAGTCGCACATGAACAATTCTTTTATAGAAAAGAGCTGCATAAAGACTCTTCAGTGTTTCTCATTTTGTGTTCCACAGGGAAAATAAGAGCATACAGGTTTGGAACAACATGAGGGTGTATAAATAATGGTAGAATTTTCATATTTGGGTGAACTATTCCTATACAGTTGTTGTTAATGCCTGCCAACATATGCCAACAGGTTGTGATTCACATTCATTTACATTTCAGTACACTTCTCGTGTCGTTATGTATTCTAGTGAAGGTCTTAGCGGTCAGAATCATGTCTATTTCAAAACTGGGCACCAGTTGTACTTACTTTACATCATATCTGCATTTCAGAAGCTCAGCCCTGGATGAAAAGATTTAGTCCATGTCGAGCCAGACTAACGGAATCAAGACTCAACCCAGTATGACCTTCTAGATTTAGGCCCATGAATACAAAAATGTGCTGGAACTCAGAACTGATATGATTTTTTTAATATACAGAAACCAGATTATTTTAATGATGTACGGTTCTGTTAATGGTTCTCGAGCATGCATTCTTCTGCTGATGCGGATGGAACACTGTCCTAATACTCCTAACAGGGTTTCCTGTGCTTCCATTCAGTGGCACCACAACACTGCTGATAAATCTATAGCACAAAACTAAATGTAAATCAAAAACATGCAGCACGACCAGTGTAGTCCAATTTCTGAATATATAAATAGGTAACACTGTACAATAAGGTTTTATTTGTTAACATTAGTCAATGCATGAGGTATCATGAACTACAATGAACAAAAAGTTCCCTGTCTGTCTCTCACTCGATGATGTGACACTAGGGGTTCGATCTTGAGAGCCCTAATCACCTTTGCTTAAAATAGAAAAGGCCAATGAAAATTGGTGAGTGGAATTTGCATGCCTCTCTCCACCCCGGACATACGTGTATAAAAGGAGATGGTGTGCATCACTCATTCAGATTTTTTCTTCTGAGCCGAATGCTTGTGTGTTCTTCCTCTCACCTATTGCTACTTTGCTGGATTTTTTACGGCGCATATCAGTGGTTACCCTCGCATGGTCGTGTGTGGTGCTTCCCCTGGGCACTTCGGCAGCCTGAGTCTGCGGGTGCTAAAAGAGTATATTCAAAAGAGTATATTTTCTCTAAAAGAGCTCGCGCAAACGCTTGGTGTCTTTTTAAAGCTGTCCTTCCGCGTTTGCGCTACTGGATGTGGCCGTTGTCTCTCCCCTCCGGATACCCATGAAATCTGCCTCGAGTGTCTGGGGCGCCAGCACGGCGAGGCAGCTTTCGTGGAAGGGTTGTGTTCTCATTGCAAGAACATGCCCATGAGAACGTTGCGGTCACGGCTCACTTCCTTCTTCATGAAGCAAGGAGCCACCGCGGCTGCTCCCCAACCCAGCCCGTCCTGGGTCGGCAAGCACCGCGAGCGATCTGGATGTGGACATGGGAGCATTTCCGCCGGCTCAGCCCCCGCAGACCTCCCATCCCCCAGCATGCTCATTCTGTCCGGACGAGCTGTCGAGCGATGCAGGCGGTCTGCCTCAGGGCGGGTTTAATGTGTCGTTCGAGGCTTGCGATGAGGATGAGCTTTCGGTCACGGCATCGGCGGGTGGGATTCTGCTATCAGAAGCAGACGAATCACGCCCACTGGTGGTAGAGGACAGGATGAAGCGGACGCTGAGATGGCAGCCGTGCTTGCCTGGGCAGCTGTGAACATCGGGCTGAAGTGGAACCCTCCACCCTGCCCTGAGCATTCGTGGCTGGATGATTGGTTTCTGGGCTCGGAGCGCAACTCACGGCCGCACCCTGCCCTAGTGCCTTTCTTCCCGGAAGTGCACGAGGAGCTAATGAAGTCATGGAAGGCACCTTTTACTGCCCGTACACGCTTCGCGGGCTCGTCCACTCTGACTACCCTTGAAGGCGGAGCGGCTAAGGGATATGTCGAGCTTCCCCAGGTAGAGCGCACCGTAGCTGTGCATTTATGCCCGCAGGGCGCAGCCACCTGGTGCGACTGACCAAGGCTCCTTTCCAAGGCATATAAGTTCTCTTTCTCTTTAATTCCTGGGCCAGCGTCTGGTGAGTATTACATCGCCGAGTGCCCTTTGGGCCTCGGCACCCACCTGGTTAATAAAAGAGCAGTTTCCTCATTCCCTGGGCCAGCGCACACGCAACGGCCAGGCGGTGGAAGTCTTTCCGGTCAATCAGGCGAACGCAAGTACCTTCCGTTCCCTCGTTCTCCGTTGAGAGACAGCCGGTGAACAGGTAAGTGTGCTGGTCTCTGGGGCCGCTCACCCACCCCAGTCACCAGCCACCGTTGCGGGCTTGTGGAGCAGCACGTCCGACCTGGGCTGTCTTCCAGGTGGGGCACCTGCTCTGTCTGGCTGTGAACCACCCTGCCCGGGCACGGTAAGTCCAGTCGTCCCCCTGATGCCACTGTCGCGGAGGCTGGAGGCCTGGTTAGCGCTCTCCAGCCCCTCACGGTGGCTCATCAGGACGATTCGCCTCAGCTACGCGATCCAGTTCGCCAGACGCGGGTGCCTCCGGGCGAAGGAAGCAATAGAGCCCATCCCCATAGCCGAGTTGCGCAAGGGCTTCTACAGCCCTTATTTTATCGTACCCGAGAGAGGGGGAGGGTTGTGCCCAATCTTGGACCTGCGTGCCCTGAACAAGGCCTTACAGAGGCTTCTGTTCAGGATGTTAACGCAGAAGCGCATCCTGGCGTCAGTACGACATCAGGATTGGTTCGCGGCCATCGACCTGAAGGACACTTTCACGTATCGATCCTTCCTTGACACAGATCCTTTCTGGGTTTGCCTTCGAGGGATGAGCATACCAGTACAAGATCCTCCCCTTCGGTCTGTCCCTGTCTCCTCATGTCTTTACCAAGGTCGTAGAAGCTGCCCTGGCCCCGCTGAGGGAGCAGGGCATACGCATTCTCAATTATCTCTCGACTGGCTAATCCTAGCTCACTCGCGAGATCTATTGTGTGCGCACAGGGACCTTGTGCTTCAGCACCTCAACCGACTCGGGCTTCAGGTCAACTGGGAGAAGAGCAAGCTCTTCCCTGTGCAGAGCATCTCTTTTCTCAGCATGGAGGTTGAATCCTCCTAGACCACGCCTGATCCCCTCTTGGGATCTCTCTGTGGTCCTACCTGCCCTACAGAGAGCCCCCTTTGAGCCCCTGGTGCAGGCCGAGTTCAGCACTCTGTCCCTGAAGACGGCCCTCCTTGTGGCGCTCACTTCCATCAAGAGGGTGGGGGACCTGCAGGTGCTCTCTGTTACCAGCGAATGCCTGGAGTTCAGGCTGGCACACTCTCACGTGATCTTGAGACCCCGGCCCTGTTACATGCCCAAAGTTCCCACCACTCCTTTTTGGGACCAGGTGGTGAACCTGCAAGCACTCCCTTCAGAGGAGGAAGACCTGGCCTTGTCGTTGCTGTGTCCAGTTCACACCCTGCGCATCTATCTGGACCGCACGCAGAGCTTTAGATGCTCAGAGTAGCTCTTTGTCTGTTTTGGAGGACAGCAGAAGGGGAAATTGGATTGTGGATGCCATTTTCCTCGCATACCAGTCTCAGGACTTGCCGTGCCCCTGGGGAGTGCGGGCGCACTCCACTAGAGGTGTTGCGTCCTCCTGGGCACTGGAAAGGGGGGCCTCTCTAGCAGACATATGCAGAGCTGCGGGTTGGGCTACACCCATTACCTTTGCGAGGTTTTATAACCTACATGTAGACCCGGTTTCAACCCGAGTGTTACGCGGTAACAGCAGGTAGACTGGGCGGCCGGTTGGGTGTACCGCTTGCATTGCGCCTTTCCCCTTTTTCAAAGGTGATAATGTGCACCTTTTTGTCCACAACAGTTCCCCGTACCCGGTGAACTCCGGACGCCTCTTTAATTCTTAAGCACTGTTCGGTGACGAACTCGGTGGAGGAGTAACGCCACCAGACCCAGTACTCATGGTATTCCCCTTTTTCAGGTGAGCCTGTTTGCTTGGGCTCAGTGCTCCATGTGTGGTGATTCCCCCTTGGTAATCCCGTATGATGAGTTTCCACTGTTCGGTTTCCCCTTAGGTGAACCCTGTGTTTCCCCTCATCAGAGCTTTCTCTGCCTCAGCCACTGTGCTGCGTACCCTCTCTGTAGATAGGGGCCTTCTGTGGTATCATTCCATATGTGAACTTCCCTGTAGGTAAGTCCATGTGAGGTATGCTCCACATGTTAACCTCCCTCCGGCAGGATGTGGTCTCCGTAGTGCTCTCCTTCCAGGAGAGGGAAGAGCACTTCCCAGCACTATTCTAGAAAGTGCTCGGTGGGAGATTGCTTAACAGCAAATTAAGAAAGGCACCGCCGGTAGCCTACTTGTGTAAGTGCCTCCTCCCCCCTTAATGGGACTAGGGAGATGCCTTACCTAACTCGCTGGAAGGTCACAACGTGGTTGAGTGCTCACTGCGAGGCACGCAGCAGCTTGCCCATGTCCACTCTTCTGTACCTCATGACACGTTTCAGCGCCTGCGGCGTTTCCTATAGGAACCCCTAGTGTCACTACATCAACACAACGTCAAGTGAGTGACAGACAGGGAACATCTTGGTTACTGATGTAACCTCTGTTCCCTGATGGAGGGAACGAGACAATGTGTCCCTCCTGCCGTGGCGCTGAACCGGCTGCTGACATGGCCGGGACTCGGCTCCTCAGCATAAATCCGAATGAGTGATGCACGCCATCTCCTGGCCGCTGAAAATAAATTAAATTAAAAATCTGTGTAAACATACCCTTTGAAAGAATTGTATTATATATGTTCTGTTCTATGAAATGATCTCATCATTTTGCACATGCTGCTGAGGGCAGTAAATGCAATTAGAATTGTATTTCTTATTTCCAAATATTTCTTCTTCAAAAGAACTAAAAAAAACAATTGTGGAACCATTAAGGAAACAAAATCATTTAGAGGAATCAGAATCTGAACCAGAATCGTTAAATTCCTTACATACCACAGTTTAATACTTAGGGTTAATAGTTTGTTCAAATCTCTAATTCTTAAGTACTGTATGAGTAACAGTAAAAGTGGTGCTTGCTAAGGCCTCATGGGAATTCTGGCATGCCAACACACACACACACACACACACACACTTTTCATTTGTATGGTGTAACAGTGATTTCCTTCTGCCAAGCAAAACCTAAAACACTTCCCAGGTAAATGACTATGAAAAAATATACATTGGTCAATTTCTGATTGCACTTGAGCACTGCAAACCATTAAATCTGTATTTTTCTGCCATCAGGGAGTACAAACACAAATCGAGAGCAAAAAAAAAAAAGAAGAAAAAAAAAGAGAGAGATTTTCCCACAGGCTGATGGTGGCAAACTGCCAATAATCACACGCCGAATAATAGAGAACAAGTGTAGCGGAGAGTCCAAGATCAAGAGAGTTTATTATTTCCCCTCTTTGTGCCAAAGTAACCATGGTTTTTGTACTATTATTTTTCAAACCACCCTTGAAACTCTGATAACGGATTTTACTCATTTCCTCACCACTGGGAGGTGTTTGAATACATGTGTTGATGTGTGAAAGTTTGAGTAACTGCAGGCCATAACTGCATGAAACCATCCAGAGTGCAGCTTTGGATGCTTTGAGAAAGAACAAAGAAAGAATAGACCTCCCTAAGCTACAAATATAATTTCTCTGACACTTATGCTGTATAATTCACCTCTTATTTATTATATATATATATATATATATATATATATATATATATATATATATATATATATATATATATATATATATTCACCTCTCTCTTTTTTGCTTTAAATACTTTTGCAAATGCTAAAGAAAAATACACAGGCAGCTCTAATGCAAACACACACACATGTACTGTAAAGAACACAAATACAGCTGTCACAGCATACCCTTTATTGGTAACTCCCCTCTCCCTGACTGTTTCCCTGTGTAAAAATATATGGGTCATTGTGGTAGTGAACTATTACAGCACCGGTGCCCACACAGGAGATACAATAATACACACATATTGTGTGACTTTGTTGTGTTATATGATGAAAACGAATTATTTTGCAGTGCTATTTTTTAAATTGTTATGCATTTCCTATGTATAGACCATTGTAACAAGCAGAGTTTAGAATTTTTTTTCCCCATGATACCCCTATGCGGTACCAAAGCCAAGTGTAAACTACACAACTTGTAGTCGGTGCCCTTTAACTCAAAGTCTTGTTTTTCGTCGTGCTGGTGCACGCACTACAGGACTGTAGTGTATCAACCACACGACCATTCGTCCCCAACTGAGATCATGTGTACACTGGTATTAAGATGTGTTTTGGGTGATCCGATCACAAATGTACACATCACCGCTAAACCTGGCCGTGTTCTGATTTCATGAGGACATACATCAATCATTACGTATGTGTTTTACTCAATGATAAAGTGCAAAAAAGTAAAAGACGAGAAAGAAAGTGCTAAAAACCGATGCACATTTTCTCTTAAGTATTCGCAAACATGACTTTTAGAGTAGAATTCTGAGTTATTTTAGTGCAGAACCTATAATTTAGCTCCGAATGTGGGTTCTGCTCATACTGTATCTGTGTCCCTATTGTACATGTTAATGCATTAGCTTTTTTACATTTTCCAATCATAATTTATTTCCCTTTAAATTTGCACGTAACCAGCGAAAAAACGGCCGATACAGCTGCCTTTAATCCCGTTTCAAACAGATCTCCCAAAATGCATCTTAAAATTAAAATAACGAAATTCATTCACAAACTCGTGCAGTTTATTCTTGATAACTTGTCAACAAACATGAAAGAATGGCTCTCGCCTGTCTTTGCACTTATTGACACCATTTGCAAAGGAAAAAATAATAAAAACAGTTAAAAGTAATAAAAACAGCGAGTAGGGGAGATGTGGGTGATGTTTTATTTTATTTTCTAATTACTTTTGTCTGCTGCTTCCTAATACCTTGCCTTTCTCTTGCGCTCTCTCTGTATTTAATTCAGTGTGGCTGTGGTTTTGAAAACTGTCATAGCATTTGGGATTCGTCTCGGCATGTCACAGGAGTGTGCACACTACAAGACAGTTAGTCATGAGATCTGAGATTTCTCGCCGCAGACATCGCCAACTCAAAACATCAAATGAGACGAGCTTGAGTCCTGTAGCGTACACTAGGCTTAAAGTGTTCGGCGTAGCTTTTAGAATATTGCATTGCGGTTGCTAGGCTATTCTGGATGGTTGTTGGTGCGTTGCTAAGTAGTTGCTTACTGGCCCAAAGGAGTCAATAGAGGCTAGGCCTCAATAATATTCTTGTCCCGAAATATGACTTAATGTCCATCCTACAATGTAAGTCTATAGGATTTTATTGCTTGTTTCATCATCCCCCAGATGAACATCTTAAATCTAATCACTTAAATTAAGTGAAGATAACAGAAAAGTAAAGGCATAGCTCTTCTCAACAGATATTATTCTGTTGCACCAATGTGCACTACTAATTAGAATTTCCACTAAATGTTTTAAATGTACATAATGATAATTCAGCATAGTAATGTTGTGTGTGTTGCATTTCTTCACAGAATGGATGAAAACTACAGCATCATTCCTCATGGTGTTAACTTCCAGGACCCCATCTTCCCAGACACCCCAGAGAACCATCGCATGTTTGCCAGCTTGTTCCAGTTTTCCAACTGCACAGCTGGCACACAGGTTCACATGTACACTCCAGACTGGGAGATGCAGGAGGACAACAGAGTGAGCGACTTTTAATGCATATTTACTAGCAAAATGATGTAGATGCAACTCATTTCACTTGTATTTGGCTCCTTGAAGGTTCCCTAAGTTACTTTGATAGTTTTGAGGAAGGTAAATAGGACAAACAGAACTGTAGTTTGACCTTTTTATTGTGAAAAGGATTACAGAGCTATTCAAGTACCACCAACCCCAAAGAAACTCCCTTGAGCAAAACAGTTCTCTTAAAGCTGCACCAAGTAATTTTCTCCACTTAAAGGGATAGTTCACCCCAAAATGAAAATTCTCTAATCATTTACTCACCCTAATGCCACCCCAGATGTGTATGACTTTCTTTCTTCTGTAAAACACAAACGAAGATTTTTAGAAAAATGTCTCAGTTCTGTAGGTCCATACAATGCAAGTGAATGTTGGCCAGAACTTTCAAGGTCCAAAAAGCATACTGTATAAAGGTAGCATAAAAGTAATCCATAAGACTCCATTGGTTAAATCCATATCTTCAGAAGCGGGTGAGAAACAGATCAAAATTTAAGTCCTTTTTTACCAAAAAAATCTCTACTTTCACTTTCTCATTCTTCATTTGTTTTTGGCGATTCACATTCTTTGTGAATATCACCACCAACTGGGCAGGGAGGAGAATTTATAGTAAAAAAAGACCTTAAGTATTGATCTGTTTCTCACCCACACCTATAATATCGCTTCTTAAGATATACAGTAGGTTTAACCACTTGAGTCTTATGGATTAATTTTATGCTGCCTTTATGTGCTTTTAAGACTTTCAAAGTTCTGGCCACCATTCACTTGCATTGTATGGACCTACAGAGCTGAGATATTGTTCTAAAAATCTTTCGTTTGTGTTGTATTCGTTGCTAGTGTTGTCAGTGTTGTTGTGTTGGGCTGGTTGGGTCACTCAAAACATTTTTCTAGAGCCACAGAGACACATTGGTTAGACTTTTCGAGAAAATTAAGCTATAAATGGCTTACTTATAGTTGTCTCTGCATGTTAAGCTGTAAAAAAGTTTTTTTTTTTTAGCAAAGTTTCAAATGTGACATGTGTAATGTCTTTGTTAAAATCTCTTAGCTTACTGTAATATGCAGAGACAACTATAAGCAAGCAGTTTGTAGGTTAATGATCTGTAAAACTGTAAAAACTGTGTCTCTGAGACAAACCATTTTGAAATAAATCAGCGTGGAATGGCAGTCTTGTCATTCCGTTCTTTTGCATGTCTGTCTGTGGTTCTCTTGGCTTGTGAAGAGGGAGTAAAGGTTGCTGACAGAGAATAGACAAAGTTTTTGTGGTTCTTGTATTTTGAACACAAAAAACAACAGTGCATGAAAGACGTCCCTAAATATTAGCTTGTCTGCCACAGAAATCCTGCAAGAATAAGTAGGCAAATTTTCTTGAGATACAAACCAGCTGAAATGTGCAAACCTATATTTTACTATGTGAATTTGTGATCACCCATAAGTGAAGGGTTTTAGTCTCACGATAATTGAGAGTTGCGATCGCTGGGATATTAACATTCCTCTCTGGACATCTTTTCTTCTTTAGCTTTTCATGTGCCTTGGGAAAGTGTGTTTCTCACAATGGTGGTGGTATGTTTAAACTCTAAGCCCTGCGTTACACGTATACAAATTGTATTTGTAGAGTGATATTTTTCTTATTCCAGATGGAGTCTGTGCGTTTCTGCATAACTTCACTATGGTTCATCTCAATTGCTTCAGTTTCGTATTGCTATGTCAACATGTTGCAGAATTACACATGGTCAACTTTATTGAAATTAATAAATCATTGTACATTCCAGTATACTTTTCAATGACTTTTGTCAAGAGGCTGGTTTCAATCAGTTCTGAATGCACATGAAAGGTTTCAGTCATGGTAATGTAATCAGAATGGGTCAGGATTATATTAATTACTACATTTCTGCTTTAATCAGTAATCGGAACTAAAGGCCAAGGTAATGCAAATGACATTCTCCTTTACAATTGCATCCATATTCCTTTTTAAGTAAAGCAAAGCATGTCTTCTTTTAAACTGTCATCGAACAAGCAGTTCTGGCTGTATTTTATGTGAAACTGGCAATCACATAAAGAATTATACAGTTAAGCAATAATCTTTCCCATGGCATTCCCATATGTCTGTGAGAACAATGTCAACAAAAGTTCGATTCACATTGGAATTGGAAGTAGTAGCCAGTAGAAATCAAGCCTATCTCATTTAATTAATAATCATGTACAGGAAGTTGTGTTTAGACAACAGTGTTTGGATTGGCCAACCTGGTCTCTTTTGTACTTTATATCACCACTAATGCCAGACATACATTCTTATGACCTCAGGGTAGTTACCGTAATATGTTCCATATTGATGCCAGTCTTTATGTTTTTATATCCTACAGTAACTCTACAATCGCATATGACCTATAAACAGGTTCTAATGCAAGTATGGCTGTTAGAGCTACAGATAATCTACACTTACAGAAAGGCCCAGCTAGCTGGCTAAGCTGTGACTAATTTCCAGATGTACAATGTTTTCGGGACAGGACTCAAGAACACATGTGGGTGGCAAGCATCTAATACTTTGCTTTCCCCAGGCTTATGATGTTACCATAACGTAACAAGAACAAAAAATGCTATCAAATGTTTTTGATGAGTTTCAGTTGGTTTGATTTCAAACTAATAATCAAAGCCTGATTATAATACATCACAATTAGTCACATTTTCTAATCATACTCCTTATTCCTTGATAAACATGACTCACATAGGTCATGCAACACAAGAAAAGTTTTTGTGTGGTTTGGAACAGCAAGTATGCACATATTTGCAGGGACAAATCACAGAACAGAAGATCTGTTACCGCTAGAATTTATAACAAGCTATATATTTGCTACAAGCTCTTATCAAAACAAACTCAATTGGTTAGTGTTTATGGTTACACCCCGTCCTAAGCAGGTACAATGTGATAAATCAACAAGCATAAAGCAATAAATCCCCATGTTAAAGGGGGACATTCATACTAACAGTGATAAAGCGACCTAAAGTCATTCTTTTTCAATAAGTGTTGCCAATTTAAAGCAACATAAGTGAGAGTACAGTGACTTGGTGACCTCCAGTGATTCAATCGTTGTCAGTTGTAAATTTAACTTTGAATTGCTATGTTCTGATTGGCCACTGGACACTGGAAGCTCATACTTAGTGTTAGGCATTTGAAATAAAAAAACTAACCCTAAAGCTGCAGACTCAAAACAAATTTTTTTGGCTGAGGACATTACACATGCAGACTGTTTTCCTGAGATCTCCCTCTCTTTAGTCAGAGGTATGAGGTACTTGTCGATTAAAAGTGGTGGAGAGGTGACACACATACCAACAGGGCTGGGGAGTAACGGAATACATGTAATTGGATTGCGTATTTAAAATACAAAATATAAGTAACTGTATTCCACTACAGTTACAATTTAAATCATTTGTAATTAGAATACAGTTACATTCAAAAAGTATTTTGATTACTGAAGAAATTACTTTGCATTTTATTGTCATTTGTTTAATTTAATATTTAGTCCTTTCAGAAGGAAAACATTTATACATATAAATGATGCAATCCAAAGTGCATTTGAACAGCGGTGAAACACTTTCTTATGAAGTATTGTAAGTTTGAGAAGTAAGTTTGGAGCAGAGGAAATAGAAATAAATCTTGTGTAAATTGTCAACTTTACGCTAAGCTAAAATGCTATTTCTACCTATTTTACATGCACATTTTTCCAGGCACGATCATATTTTTTTTAACAAGAAAATTCGCGTTGGATCATGATTTCTTTTTTTTTTTTTTCTAGTAAGACCTTTGATATTAGGGCAAAAATCATATTCTTGATAATAATTTTTGTATTGTTTTCCTGTAAAAATATCTAAAAATCCTTAAAACAAGATCAATTTGATTTATCTTGTTTTAGAAACAACACTGCATAAGATATTTAGGTTTTTCAGAGAATGTATTTTTAACATGTGTATTTTGTCTTACTGTACTGGCAGAGTTTTTATAGTCAAAACAAGTGAAAAAATCTACCAGTGCTGAAGAAGTAATCCAAAGTATTTAGAATACGTTACTGACCTTGAGTAATCTATTGGAATACGTTACAAATTACATTTTACAGCATGTATTCTGTAATCTGTAGTGGAATACGTTTCAAACGTAACCCTCCCAACCCTGCATACTAACTCACCGCAAGTCTGTTTCTCTGATTCTCTGTCATGTGGTGCTAGCCAAAATAACAACAGGAGTACCATGTGAGCATAAACAATTGTAAAAGAGTGATAAAAGGATGTGATATCATGGAGTAACATACCTTATGAAAGTGTGTGATTGTGTATTTATTCCCTTGAGGCTTTCCGTCCATATGTCCATATGCAGCTTTCAGTGAGTAAAGAAATTACGTTCAATAAAAACAAACTGTTAAGCATCAGTTTTCTGATTTCATTAGTCATTTTTGTAGGGAAAAACACAGGAAAAAATGCTTGATGACAGAAAAATTTGGATTACAATCAGTGTTTGTCATGATATGCAGCTGAGTGCGATCATTGATGAAAATGTTCAGATCAGCTTTACATCTTGTCAGTTCTTCAGTAAAAGAAGAAGCTCATTGGTCACTTGAAGAGAACACAAGAGCCCGCCCCGAGGACAGAACAAATTTTTTTTAACGTGTTGGATCCTTTTTTCGTTGCTGGAACCATTATCTCAGCAGGGAATCTTGACGGCCTCCCACTGACAAACACTAATGCATGCTTCGTCTTCCTTCATCTGGCCAGTGATTATGTAAATTAAGCTCACACCTGAAAATTGCTAATGTGACGCCAAGCGCAATGTTTCAGTTCAAACTCTGTTTTGAGGCAAAAAAGTTTTTAAAAATCAGACAAAGACAAAGGTACAAGGCTGTGTAATAACCGTCTTTCACGAGGACACAAACTAAAATATTGCGAATTATGTAATTGAAGAAAAAACAAAGGGAATATATAACTATTGATTTTAGGTTTTTGTTTATAAGTATCTAAACAATATATTTTATGTTTATTGCAAAATATTCCGATATGTACAAATATATAAGTAGTTTAAGGGTAAAGGGAGACCGACTCAATTATATCATTAACAGTGGTTCATGGGAATGCGCGGTCGCTCCGAGCAGGGGTGGACTGGCCATAGAGAGACTCGGGATTTTTCCCTGTGGGCCGGCCACGAAACGAGTCCGAACAGGCGGCGATAAGCTGAAACGGGCTGCCGCATAATGCCTAACGCGCCGTGATTGGCTGAAGAGGGCCGCAAAACAGCGCAGCAATATGCTGAAAGGGGACGCAATATACAGAAAAGGACAGTGACAACCCTTCCATGCCCCACTTACAATAGGGCATGTCCCACACTTTGAGAACCACTGATTTATTTAATTTCCCATGTTGTTAAGAGAGCCAACCAGATGTCTTGTTTATTACATGTTAACTTATGGTCTATGTTTGGCATAATCATTTTCTTAATTACTCTTTGCAAAACTAGCAAAGAACAGACCTATTTACATATTACTTATCTCTTTTCACTTCATGTTTACAAAATTTCCTTTCCTCCAGCTGTGGTGCTCAAATGTGCAGAAGGCCTTATTTGAGGAGGAAGAGAAAGTCAAAAATCTCTCTCAGAAAGTGAAGACCCTGGAGAAGGCCAACAACCACCTGAGGGCCAAGGTAAAGAACATGAAACGTCTCTTGAGGCAGGCTAAACGGGAGACCAAGGAGTCGGTTCAAAGCTTCAAACAGCTTCACGAAGCTGAACCTGAGCTGTCCCATCCACAGCAGGACACCACGCAGGACCAGAAACCCGCTCTCAGAAAAATCCTGCCCAAAAAGCTCAAGAACTAACACCTGTTCCTCCATGGTAGGAAAACCTTGAATGGTAGTCAATGTGTATTGGCAAATCTAGAAGGCCACATGTATCTATGAAGGCAGCATTGTATTTTAAAGGTTCACAAGTATAAAAAACCTTATACTGTGGATTATCAGTAGAATACTGTGGAGTTCTTTACTGACTCCAGACATTTTAGCCAAAAAAAAAAAAAAAAAAAGAATTATATATATATATATATACATATATATATATATATATATATATATATATATATATATATATATATATATATATATATATATATATATATATATATATATATATATATATAATCCTATAGCAGACTGTATTATATCACTTTAAAGCAAAAAGCAAAAGAAGCACAAACAATATTTTGACTTTATAATGATCAATCCTTGATCATGATCCTTCATAAAATATATTTATATACGTTACACATTTTAAAGTCCCCATAAGCTTTTGTGTTTTGTGGCTTTAAGTCCATGTCTATTCACTTTAAAGCCATCTATGTGCTAGTGTACTCCCTAAAAGTTGACAAAAGTAACATTTAGCAGATATATGTATGCATTTAAAGTGTACAGAAAATGGACCAAATTTTTTGACATCTTGTACGACTCAGATTTTTGTCCAATCAAATGCTCTCTAGAAAGAGAATGTCCCTCTCAGTAATACCACTTGCAACTAACTAACAAGAAGCAAATCATGGTTCATGGCTGTGACATAACTATTGCCTAAAGCCTATTGCCTATTGCCAAAGAATTAAATAAATAAGGGAAAATCCCTAAACTTACTGTATCAATAGAAAATGTATCAACACAGGATAGAAAACTGTGCTCGTCATGTGATTTCATGGGGTCTTTAAATACATGAGGTTTAGGTCAATAAAATCCAACAACAGTCAATAATGATTTTGTGAAAACAGACTCGACTTTTATGCTTAGAAGCTGATATTTTTAATCAGGCAGAGCCTGACAAGGTCACAAATAAAGACCTGTGTTCTGTGAATTTATTTGCCAGGTCATTATATGTAGTCATGCAGTGGGAACTACATTTTAGCACAGTGAAATATTGACTTTCAGCAGAGGTGGGTAGAGTAGCCAAAAACTGTACTCAAGTAAAAGTACAATTACTTTAAAAAAAAAAATTACTCAAGTAGAAGTAAAAGTACTAACAAATAATTACTTGAGTAAGAGTAAGAAAGTATCCAATTAAAAGAGTACTCAAGTAGTGAGTAACTCGTTACTTTCACAAATGACATAATGGACGTTAACTCCCCAATATTCCATTACATAATACACATTTAACAGGTATTACAGAATTATTATTATTATTATTATTATTATTATTATTATTAATGGAAATTCTGTCATCATTCACCATCATGTTGTTCCAAACCCGAATTACTTTCTTTCTTCCATGCAACACAATAAGTAGATATTAGACAGAATGTTTGCCTGAGTCACCATTTACTTACAGTGAATGTGTTTTTTGTTTTGTTTTTCTCCGTATTTTGAAAGTGAATGTTGACCAAGACCGTCAGTCTCTAACATTCTGTCTAACATCTTTTGTGTTCCAGAGAATACAGAAGGTCACACGGTTTGGAACAACATGTGGGTTGGGAAATTATGACAGAATAATAAATTATGGCTGAGCTATCACTTTAAAGGGATAGTTCACCCAAAAATGAAAATTATCTCATCATTTACTCACCCTCATGCCATCCCAGATATGTATAACTTCCTTTCTTCTGCAGAACACAGATTATGATTTTTAGAAGAATATTTCACCTCTGTAGGTCAGTACAATGCAAATGCCAAAGGTGCCAAAATCTTGATGCTCCAAAAAGCAAATAAAGTAATCATAAAAGTAATCCATATGACTCCCGTAGTTAAATCCATATCTTCAGAAGTGATATGATAGGTGTGGGTGAGAAACAGGTAAATATTTGTAATTTTTTGCTAGACATTCTTCTCTCAGCCCAGCAGGGGTCGATGTGCAGAGAAGAATATGAATCACCAAAAACACAAGAAGAATGTGAAAGTGATCTGTTTCTCATCCACACCTATCACATCGCTTCTGAGGACTTATGGATTACTTTTATGCTGACTTATGTGATTTTTTTTTTTTAGCTTTAAAATGTTGGCACCCATTCACTTGCACTGTATGGACCAAAAGAGCTGAGAAATTCTTCTAAAAATCTTCATTTGTATTCAGCATATGATTAAAAAAAAAAAAGTCATATACATCTGTGTTGAGGGTGAGTAAATCATGAGAATTTTAATTTTTGGGTGAACTATCCCTTTAAGGGCTCTTGTCAGATCTGGATGAATTTGTCAATAAGAAGAGAGGCATGGAAACCTATTACAGTGAAAATGTGAGCGCAAGCAGGCGAGAGAGAGACGCCAGTTTACTGTTTCATTCACTCTTGCAATGTTTTATTTCATGCTGAATGTATTAAATTACTTTTTGACAAATCATTACTTGATTAAAATAACAATGTCATATAGAGAGGCAAAACATACAGATACATTTTAAAATGTACTCTTTATTTATATTTATACAGAATCTTTCCATTAAGCTGAAGAATTCTTTATTTACTAAATAATTCACTGAGGTGATATTATTTTAACTCAGGAGACTGCACAGAGTGGAAATTATAATTCTGTGGATGATTTAAATATTCGGTTATAACATGTAGGTTGTGATAACTTTGGTGCTGTCGGGTGAGGGTGCTATACGCTACCCAGATGTACTGGAGTTTAAAGATACTAAAGTACAACAAATAAATACAATAATGTTCATTTTATAAAATGTGTTTACTCTTTATATTAACATATATATTAAAAATGACAAACAGAATGAAGAATAATTGTATTATATATTATTTAATAAGAATAATAAGTAAGGCCCAAGTATTTTAAAAGTTCATATGTGACGTTGTTTCTGCGACAGTCCCAGAGCTCCGACACTCGGTGTATACGTCAGCATCCGAATTCACTCACTCATTTCGTTCACTCACTGCTGAGATATAGTGCACTCACTGCCATTCACTATATAGGAAATAGTGTATGAGTGAATGATTTCAGACACAGCCGCTCTCATTGTTATATGATCACCTCGCGCCCGCACATCTCGCTGCACACGCGCAGAAATGCTGTCTGTTCGCGCATCAGTTGTCAATTACGCGAACGGCAGAGCAAAAGGCATTTATTTACACTTAATTTGGATGTTTACATGGATTTATACAGTTAATCCGCATGAAGTAGCTGCGATAGTTGCCAGTACCTCCATGAGGGCAGGGGGTAAATGCGAAAAATACTGCTCATGACATGCGGGACAAAGCGCACTGATATATTGCTACAGATTAAAAGATTTACACTTAAAAACTGATGTCTCAAGAAATCATATTTACAGAATCACCCAGAAAATGACCATCACCATGTCACAGAAGAGCCTGCGTTATCATTAGAGCCACAGCTTACCTCAGCGTACTGCCTTAAGTTGGAACTTCAGTTTTAATCTTGAAATATCTGCTTGTCTTGGTGTTAAATGAAGGCATTGCATGACTTTTTTCACTGTGGAGAGCGAAGAAAGTGTTTCACTTTGAAGAGCTTGATGCTGCAACAGTAATGGACTCGGCTTGAGTGACAGCGCGCACAGCTGTGTGAACTTCCACTGTCGTAAAAGTCCCATTTAATGATCTCTCAATAAATTACGCATTAATTAAAATTAAACCCAGTAATGTAACGACAGGAACACTGCCCATTGTAACAAAGTAAAAGTAAAAAAAATTTCATTAGAAATGTACTTGAGTGAGAGTAAAAAGTACCCACTTTTAAACCTACTCTAAAAGTAATTTCTTCTCCAAAAAGTTACTCAAGTAAATGTAATGGAGTAAATGTAGTGCGTTACTACCCACCTCTGACTTTCAGTCTATTAAAATCTTACACATTACTGTAAGAGTCTTTCAGCAGAAAACTCCAAGAAACAATCTGTCTATAATACAGACCAAAATCTGGTTTGGGGCATTGTGTAGAAGTGGTTCCATACCTACAGACTTCCATGGCCATTTATGGGTTAAAAATATGTTTTCAAGAGTCAGTGAACATCATTAATCTTCTAGATTTGCTAGTGTTTCTTTTTAAATTTCATACCAATCTTGCATTTAATAATTCCAAATTTGTACAAGTGTTTTTATACTCTGAGTGAATATGAGCTTAATCAGGTGCTAAGCACCTGATATACATAACCTAAAATGTATCTTACCGTGTACATTTTCGACATATGTGTCAACTGTGTTTACTGACGTGATTTAAAGCTGGTGTCATTGTTGTACAATGGTAGGTATTACACATTAACACATTCACATGTATTCCAATGAAATAAACTTTGTTTTTCACTAAATATTTGCCCTCTGAATTTTTACAGGTTTCTTTGAAATGTAGGTACTCATAATGAGGGACTAAAAAATGAAATGTTTTTCATTTTCGTTATGAGCAGAAGCTTTCTTTTTCCATTCCGGTTCTGACATTCCACAGTCTCCTTTCCAAATGGTAATCGGTTAAAACGAAATAAAAGAACAGTTAATAACTTTCTTTTTAAAATAACAGTACTCTGTGCTAAAGGTGGGTGATATACCAGTTGCAGTGTTGCCAGATCTCACAAGGAAAACACAGGATCTGATTTGTGAACACAAGCTCAAAATAAGAGATTTACCTCACCCAAAATAAGCTAAAATAATTGACCCAATTTGTTCCCTTGTCGGGGAATTATCAACATAGAAATTAAAATACGTATGTACTCTTAATATTAAATATTACCAAAAGTACTTCAAATATATCTGGACTTCTACAATCAAGTAATTGCCTAAATCTATCTCTCCTACATGCATAAATAAATGAAAACTGTATGGATAATTTAATTTTAAGTACAGATCTGCAACATGAAGTTGTGTAATTTAGAAAATATGCAGCGATAAACACTTTGGTCTTTGGTTTTATGAAAAAATCATTAAAACGAAATTAGCCAGCATTAAAAAAATAAAAAATAAAAATAATAAAATATATATATATATATATATATATATATATATATATATATATATATATATATATATATAATTTTTGTTCCTTGTTTTTATTCCCTGCTCATAAAATCATAAAACACAATGTGGCTTATGTCTTTAAACATCCCAATGTCAAAAACTTCGAGAGCATCTACAGTATGTGCTAGTATACTTCTGTAAATTGACAAAATAAACTTTTAGCAGCAGATATATTTAAAATGTAAAATATTTCTCTTCCTGGACAATGGACCAAAAATGTTGATTACTCATCTCTGCAGGGGAGTAAAAAACGTACCTTTAGATTAATCTTTAGTTTTCACAGTGCATCTCAACAGTTCAGGACCTGTCACCAGGCAGCTTAAGTTAAATTTCTTCCATGAGGCTTCTGCAGCCTGAGAACAATATCCATCTTCCTCTCATGTCACATCTCAGGAATTTGAAGCCCTTGGAGAAACATTGTTTACCTGTTAGCCAAATTTCTGACTCAGACATGGAATAAGTATCATTCTAGAGCTTAAAATAGGATTAAGTCTACAGAGGATATAGAAGGGATCATAAAGACCCATCTGGGTTTCTCCCTGGTTTTTAAAAAAACTCTCTATCCAACTGCTGTTTATGACTTATGCAATGTGCTGCTAAGCCAAGTATGCATTACAAGGGCCAAATCACTCCTCTAAGGTTTTTGAACATAGTTGGGCATATTCGTAGAGAAACAGTAAACCTGATCGAGGAATTTGCTTGGCAGAACAATCATTTTAATAATTTTGCACGACACTGTTTCCAGCAGACAGTTTAAACCCAATCTTTTCCATATGTGTGTGCCTGCGTTTCCTTAACTGGAGGAAGAATTACACTTTGAACAACTGAGTTCTAAACATCTTTACAATGTGTTCTCTTTCACAATAAACTGAGAAAAGCATGTGTATTGTGGTGAAAGTATGAAACTGAGAAGCGTGACACACATTTATGGACTCTTTATACACATCCAACCCCATCAAGACAGACTTGGTGTTCTATAAGCGATGCAGACATTGAAAATCCTTGTCCATTCACTTCTTCTTAAAGCACTACATCATAGTAGTGCTGCACCATTCAGCAATCTGTCATTACAGCATGAACACACTCCACAGAAGATATACACACGCTGTTTTTTCAACATAAACCGTGTTCTGGAGCAAGCTGTGAAACAGATGTCTTGACAGTGTGGCTGTAGTGAGGTATTCTCCCTAAGAGAATTTAGGCTAATTATAAGACATTCATTTATTTGTTTAATTTAGTCTTTTGTTGAGATCTTTAATGCTGCATTCCCATCAACTCAGAAAGTCTGAATTTCTTACTTGGAAAAGTGAAGAAAAAAATGCCACTTGATGTCATAATTTGTTGATGCCAACTTGGAAGGTTGTGTGGAAAACCAAAACTGATCTGATTTCGCCTGAGATGTGGTTGTATGACATCACGCAAACATATCAACACCCTGGAAGTTGTAAACAGTTAAATGTGAAGTGAATAATTGTTTCTATGTTTAAATACTTGTTGAGAATCCACACATCCCAATAATAGTTGCAGGTTGCAGAAAAGTTTGGCATTTGTTGTGTATATGCCAAACAAATACCCAACCACAACCCAATAAAGATGACTGAAGGACTTTCTTCTTTATGTTCTATCCAATACACCAGGGTTCCCCAATTAGTTTTCACCAAGGGCCAAATTCTGTCAACAATACAAAGTCAAGGGCCATGGCCATCAATGTAATGACACATTTTTTTGTGTTGCTATTATTATTAATATTTTTTTTAATTATTATCATTATTAAAAGAGTCATGCATAAATATTTGTATTTTTTTTATTCTTTTTCTCAGTATTAGTAGCCTGTTTTATTTATTCAAACAATTATGAACATTTTGTGTGTATACAGATATATATATATATATATATATATATATATATATATATATATATATATATATATATATACAGTGTATACATTGTTTGCTGAAAAAAATAAAAAAATAAAAACTTTAATGAACAATCTAGATCTCCATGTCCTTCATGCAAGTCAACTGTTCCTGCTGAACTCCAAAGGGGATCTCCTGCACTTTCCCTAATTGCAGAGTCAATAATTAGACATATTAGCATTAATATTGTTATTGTTCTTAAGGATAATATAACAAAGTATTGCAATAATTTCAATAAAGAAAAGACAGTGAGCTAATGTTTTCTTATAAATTATTAACAATTTTATTCTTAATGTGCACTATTCCACGTGTATTTGTATCACAGTACCTTGTGTTATATTATCCAGGCATTAATCCAAACATTATAAAAAGAGTAGTTGGCTTCAGGAGTCCGTTTGGAATATACTTGTAGCAAAATACATGTACAAATATAAATAGGACGTATATTTATGCAACAGCGCTCTTTACTCATCTCACTCATAAACAAACACAGATTATATGCTCCTCAATATGCATCAACACCATGGAAAGAACATAATGAAACAGTTATGCCAAATTAGGTAAATGAATGATTTAACAGCATTCAATATAGTAATCTCTTAACAGCTGAAGGTGCGGGCATGAGAATGGTATAAATGTTTGTAAAACAGCAACAGCGCCACCTACTGTACAGGGGTGAAATCATTTTTATTTTGTATTTTTTACGCACTCTGTGTGTATAGACTTCTCGTCAGAAGTTTCTCACATAATCGTCACGGATTTGGTGTGAACAGGCCTTTAGCGTGGGCCAAACATTTGTCACTGTAGGGCTGCCTATTGAGGAACCCTGCAATACACCATCATGCTAGCACCCGCACCCTTCCCTAACCAGGTCCTTTTAGGATATTCATGTATTTTTAATACTTTTTCCTATTCCCTCTGCATATCATCACTGTCCGATGAAATCTCGACTTTTGGCAATTTTTAATTTTTTACCATAGACAGAATGCACCGAATGACCTCTTCCTATGGTTTGAATTGTGAACTGTGCATCGAAAAAAACAATGAAAAGATGTATAATCAGGCTATCTGTTTAACCATCAAAACCACGTATGTCCCGCCCTTATGTTTTGAAGAGCATCAACTATAGCATCTACTCATCTATAACATCACCACCAAGGTAAAGTATCTCCTCTTGTTCTATGAAAACGGTGTTAAAATATATGCAACTATAAAAGGAATCCAAAAGCATAGGTTTGTGTAAATAATACTATAGTTTTTTAGTTTAAAGTGTAGTGAAGAGATTGCCTACATCGTGCTGGCTCTGTGATTTCCCTGACAACAAAAGCCATTCATGTACTCACAATGTCAGGTGGCTTTAAAAAGTAGACTAAACCAGCAATATATGTCACGGAATCAACAGAGGCTCAAGACCCAAAGCCAGAGTTGAATGAAGTTGGGAATTTATTAATACAAAAAGGCAAAAACAAACATAAACTACCCCGTAGGTTAACAGACAGGGTAGGTGTGACTAATAAACGAATAATTGGCAAACAAGGAGGCGAGGTATGATGCAAGACTGAGAGACATGCAGCAATACAGAAACAAAACAAAGCCACATGCTCTCATAAGACAAAACACCCGAATGGCATGAGCACACATCACCAAGACAATAAGGCAATATACGCTCATGCCAACCGAGTGACCAAACCTCAGCACAATGTGAAGACAGCTCGTGACCTGTGTGCGCGGAGGCGCACACGTGTTCACGAGAGACAGACATAAACTATTGACACGAGTGCACGCTGCTAAGATGACATAAGCACAATGTTTCACGTCAATAACAAACAGAACATGGAGCATGAGTGTCCAGATCCAGACACAGACCGAAATTGAACCAGACCGGGAAGTCAGGATCCAGACACCATGCTCAGGACATGAAACAAAAGACAGACCGAAACGACTGACGTGAGTGCATGCCACCAAGATGACATAAGCGCAATGCACTCACGCCAGTAACAGACAGAACAAGGAGCATGAGTGTCCGGATCCCAACACCAACCAAAATCAGGGAGAGAGTTTAAGGAAAGTGGCGGGGTCCTGCAGCCTGGGAGGAGGCCTCAGGGCAGAGGTGGGATCCGGCGGCCTGGGGGGCGGCCTCAGGGCAGAGGTGGGATCCGGCGGCCTGGGGGGTGGCCTTAGGGCAGAAGTGGGATCCGGTAGCCTGGGAAGAGGCTTTAGGGAGGGAACAAAGGAGGAGAGGAGGGTAGAAAGGACCGGCAGGGCACCTGACTGGGTGGAGGCTGCTGGTCAGGAGGGAAGGGAGTCATAGGTGTGGGGTCTGGCAGAGCTGTGGCTGCTGGGAGGGGATCCAACAAGTAGTGTAACAAGGTAGTGCATGTGTGTGTGCGTGTGTGTTTGTGTGTGTGTGAGCGAGAGAAACTGAGAGAGATCACGAGTTGAATTGCCTATGTTTTAAGTGGCTCTCATCAGGAATAACATCGCTTCAAATTGCCAAAGTGTAAGTTTAAGTCTCAGCAGCAGCGAGTTTCGCCATTCTTGTATATAGCTTTTCTATTGCCAAACAACAGTTTACAATCGCAGTGAGTCGAGGGGGAGCACTGACTTTGATACCAAGAGAGTTTGTGTGAGAGCGAAAAAGAGGGGGAGGGGTAGCGCGGTGCTTTTTTCCACTATAGCTACATGAGGCTGATTAGGGCGAAATACATTGAAACATTAAAAGTTATTTTGGATAATAGAAACGTCTTGGTTACTGATGTAACCTCTATTCCCTGTTGGAGGGAATGAGACATTGTATCGATGTAGTGACACTAGGGGTTCGCTCTTGAGAGCCTCAATCACCTTTGCTTTATTCAGAAAAGGCCAATGAAAATTGGCAAATGGAATTTGCATGCCACTCTCCGCCTGGACATACGGGTATAAAAAGGAGATGGCGAGCACCACTCATTCAGAGTTATGCTGAGGAGCCGAGAGAGAGTCCCAGCCATGTCAGCGGTCGGTTCAGCGCCGTGGCAGGAGGGACACAATGTCTCGTTCCCTCCATCAGGGAACAGAGGTCACATCAATAACCAAGATGTTCCCTGTCTGTCACTCACTCGACATTGTGTCAATGTAGTGAACTAGGGGTTCCTATACGAAACACCACAGGAACTGAACCATGTCACGAGGTACGGAGGAGCAGACACAGGCAGGCTGCTGCGTGCCTTGCAACAAGTGCTCAACCACGTCGTGACCTTCCAGCGAGTTAGGTAAGGCATCTCGCTGGTCCCGATAAAGGTGGGAGGAGGCACTTACCCGAGCTGGCTACAGGCGGTGCCTTTCCTGATTTTTGTACTAAGCAATTTCCCACCGAGCACCTGCTAGAATAGCGCTGGGGAAGTGCTCTTCCCTCTCCAGGAGGGAGAGCACTATGGAGACCACACCCTACCGGAGGGAGGTTAACATGTGGAGAATACCTCTTACCGACGTGGAAGTTCACATATGGAATGATGCCACTGGGAAGGACCCTATCTATGGAGAGGGTACACAACAACAGTGGCCGAGGCAGAGCAGAGCTCTGATGAGAGGAAACACAGGGTTCACCTGTGGGGAAACCGAACAGTGGAAATGCATCATATGGGATTACCGAGGGTGGAATCACCACGTATGTAGCACTGAGCCCAAGTACTCGGGCTGAAAAGGGGCATACCACGATTACTGGGCCTGGCGGTGTTACTCCTCCGCCATGTTCGCCACCAAATAGTGTTTAAAGAATTAAAGAGGCGTCCAGTTTTCACCAGTTGCGGGGAACTGTTGTGGATAAGATAGCACACATTATCACCTTAAAAAAGGGGAAAGGCGCAATGCAAGCGATACACCCATCCTACCTGTTGTCACCCCGTAACACTCGGGTCGAAACTGGTTCTATGCGCAGGTTGCAGATACTCACAAAGGTATTGGGTGTAGCCCAACCCGCTGCTCTGCATATGTCTGCTAGAGAGGCGCCCCTCGCCAGTGCCCAGGAGGACACAACACCTCTGGTGGAGTGTGCCCAGACTCCCAAAAGGCATGGCAGGCCTTGTGATTGGTAAGCCAGAGAAATGGCATCCACAATCCAATGGGGCAACGTTGTTTGGAGACAGCTTTCCCCTTCTGCTGCCCTCCAAAGTAGACAAAGATGCTCCGAGCATCTAAAGCTCTGTGTGCGGTCCAGATAGACACGCAGCGCATGTAGGCAGGTAGGACCACAGAGAGATCCCAAGAGGGAACCAGGTGCGGTCTAGGGGGATTCAATCTCCTCGCGCCTTTGAGGAACCTGGTGATCAGGTTGTGCTGCTGTGTGGGTCTCCCATCCAGTGTATCGTGACATGCTGCTATAGCAGCCATGTACACCTCCAGGGTAGAGGGAGACAGCCATCTCTCCATCCCTACTGAAAGACAACACAGACCTGACTGCACATCTCTGTGGATCTACCCCACGGGAAGAACACCAATTTGCGAAGAGACGCCATTTCAGAGCATACAGCCTTCTCCTGGAGGGGGCTCTGGCTTGAGAGATCGTGTGTACCACCTATTGGGCCTCATGTATTCAGATAGAAGACAAAGCCAGGCCTAACACAGTCGTAAAACCTAACTCAGGCCCCCACATACCAGGTCATAAATCTTACTGATAAAAACCGTGCCAAAATCAAACAAAGGGAGTCCAAAACAGACTACAAATCCCATGAAGCCTTGCTCACTAAAGGATCGAACTCTCAACTCCTATTGGATGAGGCACACAACAGAACGTCCCTCAACCATGACATCATCAGGAGTAGAAATACCTCTGAAATGCTTCCGGGATTTGCTTCCAGCAACTTTGCTCGCTGTGTGTAGACGCAGCTCATCGCTGCTGTCAGGTGCAGCCTCGTGGCACAAGGAAGTAACGTCCGACTTGAAACTGTGGCCATACAATCTCCATCTTGCTGGACGAGTTGAGATTACTCTGTGTTCCACCGAACACTCTAACGGATCCGAAGGAGACCGCCGAGCAATCCGCATCTTCATCCGTTTGCCTGCAGAAGTGAAGAGAAAAGATTTCTCTTCCCTCTTCAATCAAGTCAACATCGCTGATTTCTCTGCCAGCCCACCGAGAATCAGCAGCCGTACCCCTCGCAGACAGAGCGAGGAAACGGCCTCCCGTCATCACCCAAGCCTTGAGGAACCGAGTCTGAGTTAAAGGACGGATGAACACACATTCTGCATCCTCATGCAATTCAAGTAAGAGGTTTACGTCCGGGCAGAGATAGAATATTATAGTTTGTTATTCTTGTGTACCAAGGTTATTGCTTGTACAGTTTACGGACCACCATGTCCGCTCATTATTAATACTCAGGGTATTAATTATCACAAATTTGATTTGCTGTATTTTGGTCCAACCACATTGGACTGTTGTGCATTTCCGCCATCTCGGGTGATTGCGAAACCGGCTTTGGGGCCATCACTTTATTCTCTCTCTCTCTCTCGTACTAACCACACACACGCTCGCACGATCCCTCATAAACATTCTCGGACACATTTTTGGCTAGTAGATAGCTTTGTGATAAAGCTCAGCTTTGTCCCTAAGCTATCGTACAAGCGGATACACGCGGTAACTGGTAGATGCCATTGACTAGTTTCTCTCCACCCACATTCGCGGCCGTATTCTCTGGCAGGAAGTCTTGCGTGACAAACTCTCCACGAGAGTCACGTCCGCCATTTTGTGCGCGTCCCTCCTTACACACACACACACTCGCTCTCACTCACACACCCTCATGTGTTATAGGATTATTTTAGTTTCCATATCTAATCATATCACTGTTTAGTTTGTAGTTGTAAGTCGGAAGTTTATTGACTGCATTGTATTAATTATTAATTGATATTACTGCATAAATAAACTTTGTTATATTACAAAGAGAAGTGTTTTGGTTTGTTTTGCATACACCTGTGTCATGCTGACAGGATGTCAGTGCTCGGATTCAAGCCTTCATTCATGTTTTTTTTCTCCCGAAAATCGATATTCTTCGGATGTCGATTTTCCTAAGAAAACAATCTAATATTGAGACTGTTATACTATCTAGTTATTAGTCCCTGATTCCAGGGTGGTGCCCCATCAAAATTAATCCTTGTTAATATTCTACTGAATTTTGATAATTGATAATTATCTTTGACGATTGTTGATTTTGAAGGATCAATAAGCTAGTGTTAATTTTAATTAATAAGCCCCAGTCAGTCGAGGTGCTGAAGCACAAGGTCCCTGTGCACGCACAATAGATCTTGAGAGTGAGCTAGGATCAGCCAGTTGTCGAGATAATTGAGGATGTGAATGTCCTTTTCCCTTAGCGGGGCCAGGGCCACCTCTGCGACTTTGGTAAATACGTGAGGGGACAGGGACAGACCGAAAGGGAGGACCTTGTACTGGTATGCTTGTCCCTCGAAGGCAAAACAAAGAAAGGTGCGGTCTAGGGGGATTCAACCTCCTAGCACCTCTCAGGAACCTGATGATCAAGTTGTGCTTCCCCAAGTACTTACCATCTATTGCATCATGATGAAACGAAATAGCGGCTACATACACTTTCAGGGTGGAGAGGGACAGCCGCCCCTCCAACTCTCATGCAACTCTCGTGAGTAAGCAAGGATTAGCCAGTCGTCGAGATAGTTGAGGATGCAGACGCCCACTTCCCTTAGGGCTGCCTCTGCGACCTTCGTGAAGATGCGAGGGGACAAGGACAGGCCGAAGGGGAGGACCTTGTACTGGTACGCCTGGCCTTCGAAGACAAACCGCAGGAAGGGTCTGTGTCGAGGTAAGACCGAGACGTGGAAGTACGCGTCCTTCAGGTCTACCGCCATGAACCAATCTTGATGCCAGACGCTCACTAGAATGCGTTTTTGCATCAGCATCTTGAACGGGAGTCTGTACAAAGCCCGGTTCAGTACTCGCAGGTCTAGGATTGGTCGCAACCAACCGCCTTTCTTCGGTATGATGAAGTAAGGGCTGTAGAACCCTTTCTTCATCTCAGATGGAGGGACAGACTCTATCGCGCCCTTGCGCAGAAGGGTAGCGATCTCCGCACGCAAGGTAGCGGCGTTCTCACCCTTCACCGAGGTGAAGCGGATGCTGCTGAACCTGGGCGGGCACCTGGCGAACTGAATCGCATAGCCGAGTCGGACGGTCCGGGTCAGCCATCGCGATGGGTTGGAAAGCGTGAGCCATACGCCTAAACTCCAGGCGAGGGGGACCAAGGGAATGATCACGTTGGACGTACCGGCGGGTGGGGCCTCACGGCGGGGCGGAGCTCGAGGTGCCACATCGAGGGGATTCGAGCCCCGTGATCGTCCAGGGACATCAAAGCACTTACCTGGCTCCTGCCGCCCACCATAAGATTGGCCGAGGAGGGGGGAGGAGGAGTCTCGTCCCCGTAGTCCACCGGACCCAATCCCGTGTGGGTGTGTTTGTGCCACAGCTGGGCGCACAGTGGCAGGGGGACTGCTGCTAGAGCGCCATACCTGCAAAGATGGGAAGGTGGACGGTGGTCGTGACGATGGCCGTGCGCACCGGACATGTGACCCAGGGAACAAGAAAACCGCTCTTTTGTTGAGTTTTTGGGTACCACAGCCTCTTGGACATGCAGCGAAATTAAATGAAAATGAAACAAAAGATTCTCCTCCCGGCCCTCCACCGGGGGATGGAGTGGTCTGCTCTCCAGCTCCAGAGAAGCGGGTCTCCTTGCCCCTGGGTCACCCATCTCAGGGGCACTTCGAAGCCTTCCTCGGGTTCTTAGCAGCTGGCCGTGAGACGGGAGGCGTATGCTTCCTGCTTTGGGTTCCACGCCGGGGCTGGGCCACGGGGGCAGGCTGCGGTGGAGCTGGTGATGTTGTTGCAGGAGGACGCCCTTTGTGACAAGCACACGGGGTGCGGGGTCCTGATCCACACCGGGGCAGGATGTGTTGTATGGCCTTCGTCTGCTGCTTCACCGCCAAAAACTGCTGGGCAAAGTCCTCGACGGTGTCGCCGAATAGGCCAACCTGGAAGATGGGGGTGTCAAGGAACCGTGCCTGGTCAGCCTCTCGCATCTCAACCAAGTTGAGCCAAAGGTGGCGCTCCTGGACCCCCAGTGTGGACATCGCCTGCCCAAGAAACCACACCGTGACCTTCGTCGCCCGGAGAGTGAGGTCGGTCGCCGTGCGCAGTTCCTGCACCAATCCTGGGTCAGAACTACCCTTGTGCAGTTCTTTTAGCACCTTGGCTTGGTTTACTTGCAGGAGAGCCATGGCATGCAGTGTGGAGGTGGCTTGTCCAGCGACACCATAGGCCTTAGCCGTCAGGGATGACGTAAACCTACAGGCCCTGGATGGGAGCTTCGTGTGCCAGGTGGTGGCGCTCTGTGGACACAAGTGCACCGCAAGCGCCTTATCCACCTGGGGGATCACCGAATACCCCCTGGCCGCTCCACCATTGAGGGTAGCAAGAGCAGGGGAGCTGAAAGTTTGGGACCAGGCAGTAAAAGGTGCTTCTCACAATCTTGTCAGCTCCTCATGCACTTCCAGGAAGAAAGGAATGGGGGCGGGGCGAGGCCATGGTTGGCGCCCCGAGCCAAGGAACCAATCGTCAAGCTGCGAGGATTCAGAGAAGAGTGGAGGGTTCCACTCAAGCCCGATGCTCGCAGCCACCCGGGAAAGCATGTCCGTCATTTCCGCGTCGGCCTGGGACTGGGTGAACATTCCCAAAGGAGGAAGCCCAGTCGAAGCCTCTGCATCCGACTGGATGAACCCGCTCTCTGATCGCCCTGAGACGAGCCGGCGATCTCGTCCGAGCACCTGACCGGGGCAAGCGAGCGTGCTGGGGAATGGGAGATCCGTGGGGGGATACCTGGCGGAGGTGGTCCTATTGAGGTCCCCAAATCGCCCCCAGTGCTAACCGGCACAGCCTCATACCCGTAGGTAGAAGGACCGAGGCGGGGAGCCGCTGGGGTGGCTTGCTTTCTTACGAATGCAAGCCGTGACCGCAACTTTGCCATGGTCATGTTCTCGCAATGAGGACAAGACCCATCCACGAATGATGTCTCCACGTGGGCAGCACCCAGACACGTAAGACAGCGATCGTGGCTGTCAGAAGCGGAGAGATAATGACCGCAACCAGGAATAACACACAAACGGAAAGGCATCTTTAAAAAGACGGTCCGTGTGCTGCTATTTTAGAAAGAAAATATACTCTTTTAGAATATAATCTTTTAGTTGTTCTGCCGAAGTGCCCAGGGGTGTTCTCTGCACCCCACGGGTGCAGAGGGGGAGAAGCCGCTGAAATGCGCCGTAGAATCCAGCAGATGAGGTGAATGAACTTTGCGGATGAATTCAGCTTCAATGAATAGAACCGCTTGGCTCCGAAGAGAAAATCTGAATGAGTAGTTGTATACCAGCTCCTTTTATACCCGTACGTCCGAGGGAGTGGCATGCAAATTCCATTGGCCTTTTTTCAAAAAAGCAGAGGTGTTTGGGACTCCCAAAAGTGACCCCTAGTGTCACTACATCAACACAACGTCGAGTGAGTGACAGATAGGGAACTAAAGTATTTGTGCTGCTAAAGGTGACTAATTATGTTATTTTTTATTTTGTAAGATTGTTTGAGAAAAATAGTTTTTCCAAGCTCTTGAAAAATTCATTTCTGGAGATACGTGCCTTTCATCAGACAGTGATGACATGCAGAAATAACCATAAGTAAGCCATTTGGTTCATATACTGTCTCATGCATCATGCACCAATCATAGTTGACATATTACAATGGCACATCTTAAACCCCAAAGGCAACCCTAACCTTAAATCCCAACTCCAGAAACTCTAGCCATGCCATAAGTAGAACAATTTTCAATTTTCCAAACTAGTCTATAATTAGGCTATGGCTAAGCTATGATTATTCAGAAACCTTATATTGAGCCATACATTTTGCCAAAGCCTCCCTTTCCTCTTTTTTATTTTTTTTTTATTATTATTTAATTTAATATGAAATTGATAAATGCTTTGGTCTCCATCTTTGAGTGTCCATGGTACTTTCCAGGATTGTTGCAGACCAGTTCCTAATAATCACTTGCTTTTATGATATATGCTACGATGTTGGTGATGTATGAACTTATGGAACATTATCAAGAAGCATATGGTTGATGACAATGTTCAGGCTGACATATGATTATTTAAAAAAGGTGGTGAAATAAGCACCTACCTGATGTAGTATTCAAAATTTCTGTTCATGTCACGCACAGATTGTGGTTTTTTTTTACATATTTTTGCCACACATGCAAGCGACTTCCTTTGATGGCAGGGATTCCTTGGCATTAAAACTTCACACATTTCACCACACTTACAATCGGAATGGAATGGCCTTCTACAGTATGTGTAAACTTGGATTACACTGTTGGGGAAAAGATGTTAAAATGGTTTTATATGTTGCAGACAAACTTTCTAGTTTGTGTATAGAAATGTGCATGAACACCAGTTTTATCTCTGTAGGTGTGCAACAGGATTGCAGGTTTTTAGTTAAAGCATACTACATACTACAAAGTTTAAGAAAACATAGCATACTACAGTTTAAAATAATGTTTTTAATATATCGTATTGTGTATCATTATCTCTTTTTAAAGCTTGTATGCAGTGCAATACATGCTGTGTATTAGGAAATATACAGTATGTTAGTAAAACAGCTCATTTAAACAGCAAATATACTTTATATCATGGTACAGACAGAAGAGTGTCTGCAAGCGAACACCAAACAATGCCATCATGTCTGTTTTCCACATTTTTTGTCACTGAGCTCTATGGTGATAGAACACATCGCTTAACATCTGATCTATTGGGTCAAATATGACTATTTTCTATCTTCATATTCATTCAAATTTCATCCCAGACAGTCTCAGGCCTCTCAGCTTTAAAAGATTCCATAAAAGGTCAAATCCATACAGCCCTGTGTGGTCATCAACAAACAGCGGACCATGTCTCACAGCCTGAACAGGTTCTAGATAGTTAGCTTAGCAAAATGTTAATGCCAAACTATGATGTGAGTCGAGTTTCTAATGAGGAGCACTACAGTACCACACGAAGTTGCTGCCTATGTAGAGCGTTCCAAATGTTAATGGGGTTATGGGGTTCCACCTCTGTTAGGATACTGCCTTAGAAGGCAGCTGTCTGTGTAGGCAGTGAGGCAGCTCTCTAGGTTTTGTACAAGACTGAAGGTTCTCAGGTCAGATTAATCAATTGCTATGGCAATCAATCTACTGGTTTCATGCACGCTTTATAGAATAAACCTATTTTACCTATATTCCCATGAAGCACATCTGAAAAGAAGCTACAGTCCTTGGGTAGAAGTTTTGTCCCTTAACTGCAATTGTCTGAAACGCTTAGCAGAAACTAGACATCCGAATTCACCTTGGTAAGTACGAGCTATGTGGAGCATTGGTGAAATGGGGCAGATGGTGGTGGGGGGATGGCTGTGAATAAACAGAGTCTTCTAACCCTTGTGCTCTTTTTTGCTCTGTCCAAAAGACAACAAAACATCAAGACTGCCAAGAAAAGCAGTGGAACAAGATGCATTTTAAACACAGAGCCACAGGAATAACAAAATCCAACACAGCACTCATCTAATTAAAGACTAAATGAAGGGATGGATCAATGCCAGACTGCTCAGTTGCAGATGCAAGAAAAGCAAACCTGCTGGACTGGCCTGTTTCACATGTGATTAGTGGATGTTTTGTGGGTGTTTTTGTGTGTGTGTGCAGAATATAGACTAAAGATGCAGTGTTCCAGGCATGTTTTATGGCCAAGAGCATCTCAGACAGACAAGAATCCTGGCAATAATACGTAGTATGATGTGTTTAACAGTTTTTCCCAGATTATGATTCAGTAGAAGCAAGTTTCTTACCCCATAATTATGACTTGAGGGACTACAAATGCCAATTCATTTTATATTTCTTTTTCACAAATGTTTCAGAAATTAATGTGAATTGAACAAATCTATCTCTAGTAAATGTAACACTGAAATATCAGTTAATTTTGTGGCAAATGAACTGATAGATTTGGTGCCATTCTCTAATGAACAACGAATAGTTCATGGCAAATTTGAGAGGGCAGCAAATGCAACCGAGAATTGTACTGGACTCTGACTAACACTATAGGTTGTTACCTGAAAGATTATTCACCCTTTACTTAATTTTAAAAACACTGATGAATGTTTCAAAATTAATTTAAAATTACATATAAATAGTTACTGTAAAAAAAAAAAGTATGTGAACCCTTTTGAATTAGCTGGTTTTCTGCATTAATTGGTCATAACATGTGATCTCATCTTCATCAGAGTCACAAGTATAGACAAACATAATGTGCTTAAGCTAACATCACACAACAATTATAATCTTTCATGTCTTTATTGAACACATCCCATTAAACTTTTACAGTTCTGTGGAAAAAGTAAGTGAACCCTTGGATTTTAATAACTGTATAAAAAATAATTTAATAACTGGTTTCATCCTTTGGCAGCAATAACCTCAACCAAGTGTTTCTGGTAGCTGCGGATTAGACCTGCACAATGTTCAGAAGGAATTTTGGACCATTCTTCCTAACAGAACTGCTTTAGCTCAGCCATATTCTTAGGATGTCTGGTGTGAATGGCTGTCTTGAGATTATTCCATGGCATCTCTATTGAGTCAAGGTCTGGGCTCTGACTGGGCTGCTCCAAAAGATGGATTTTCTTTTCTAGAAGCCATTCTGTTGTGGGGCGGCACAGTGGCTCAGGTAGCACTGTTCCCTCACAGCAACAAGGTCACCAGTTCGAGTGGAGTTTGCATGTTTTCCCCGTGTTTGTGTGGGTTTCCTCTGGGTGCTCCTGTTTCCCCCACAGTCCAAAAACTTGCAGGTCAAGTAAATAGTGTGAATGTGTATGTCTGTGTGTGTTAGTCCTGTGATGGACTGGCCACCTGTCCAGGGTGTTTCCTTGCCTTCGGCCCGATACAGCTAGGATAGGCTCCAGCACTACCCGTGACCCTGCATAGGATAAGCGACTATAGAGAATGGATGGATGGATTCTGTAGTGGATTTACTTCAGTGTTTAGGGTCATTGTCCTGCTGCATCAACCAAATCACTTCACCGCTGGGATTATGTTTTCATGTTGGTATGCGGTGCTCTTTTTATGCCATACGTAGTGCTATGTGTTCTTCCCAAAAAATTTAACCTTAGTTTTATCAGTCCACAAAACATTTTCCCAGTAGTGTTGTGGAGTGTCAAGGTGGTCTTCAGGCGTGCAGCAATGTTTTTGTTGAAAAGCAGCAGCTTCTTTCAGAGTGTCCTGCCATGGACACAAATGCCTGTTTAATGTTTGCCGTATAGAAGACTCATGAACAGAGATGTTAACCAGTTCCAATGATTCCTTCAAGCCCTTAGCTGTCACTCTAGGGTTCTTTATTACCTTATTGAGCATTCTGCTGTGTGCCCTTTGAGTCATCTTGGCCGAATGGCCACTTCTAGGGAGAGTAGCCTAAATCAGTAGTACTAAATCATGTCCATTTATAGACAGTTTGTCTAACTGTGGACAGATGAATATCTAAGCTCTTCGAGATACCTTTGTAACCCTTGCCAGATTTATACAAAGCAACAATGCTTGATCGTAGGTCTTCTGAGATATCTTTTTTCAGTAGATGTTTCTTGTGAATAGCAAACTCAAAATGTGCTTTTTATAAGTCAAAGTAGCTCTAACACACAACTCCCATCTCATTTCTTTAATTGGATGCCAGGTTTGTCAACTTCTTGTCAACAGAAGAATACAATAATATTTGTGTTATAAGTTCAAACAGTTTGTGTTTGTTCATTATTGTAACTTAGATGAAGATCAAACCAGATTTTAAATTTATAAATGCAGGTAATTCCAAAAGGGTTCACATATTTTTCTTGCCACTGTATTAATTTAGAATAAGCTGGGAGAGACTCAAGTGAGGATTTGGGGACAGAATACTAGTGTTTGTCTAGTGAAATAATGAATGGGATATTGTTCATTTAGTTGGGTTACCAGATCAGTTCTTTTTTCAAATCAAAGAAGCCAAGAACCTGCAACACAGCGAATAGTAATACTTTGCTTAATAAGTAATATATGTTAGTGACCATAGTAATATCAGGTGTGGTTTTTAACATCTCCTTCTTTTCTCATGTCTACAAAAAGATGTATCAGATGATAACTGGACACCACTTGTGGAATTTAAAATGCATTTAATGAGGTAATGTGATAAACATAATAAAGTCATGTAACAACAATGTAGCATATTTGAAATGTTGTTAACACTGTACAATAAGGTTCCATTTGTTAACATTAGTTAACAAAATTAGTTCAGATGAACTAACAATGAACAATACTTTTACAACATTAACCAATCTTGGTTAATGTTAGTTTCAACATATACTAACAAATGTTTAAAATAATTTAAAATATAAGTTTTATTTGTTAACATTAGTTAATGTACTATGAACTAACAATGAACAACTGTATTATTATTAACGAATATTAGCAAAGATTAATAAATGATGTAAACAATACTGTATATCGTTTATTGTTTGTTCGTGATACCTAATTCATTAACTAATCTTAACGAATGGAACCTTATTGTAAAGTGTTACCAAAATGTTTACCACTACATAATACTGTTTCACATATATTTAAAAAAAAATAAATAAAAAATAGCCAGTATTCAGTGTAGGCTATACTGTGCAGAAGCAGTATGTGTACGTGTAAGACAATGTATAAACGTAGCAATGTACAAACTTTTTAAAGATTGATATGAAAGTTGTTTGTGCCAAGTGTTTGTTCCAGTCAACACTTTGAGTCTGATAAACCACAGCCGAATAACAGGCCCTAGAAACACTTTGTTTTTGTCTACCTTTTAATTGCTAATAGTTGGACTTAATGGGGTAGCCTACATGCATTGCTTGTTATCATTTACTTAACACTTCACAGGCAACTCTCATGTCTGTTGTTTTTCTCTCTCCATTCCTTGTTTCTTAGTAGCCTATCGCATTTATCACCACATTAAAGGGATAGTTCACCCAAAAATGAAAATTGTCTCATCATTTAATCACCATTGAGCCATCCCAGATGTGTATGACTTTCTTTCTTCTGCAGAACACAAACGAAGATTTTAGAAGAATTTGTCAGCTCTGTCGGTCCACACAATGCAAGTGAATGGTGGCCAGAACTTTGAAGGTCCAGAAAGCACATGAAGGCAGCAAAAAGTAATCCATACAACTCCCTGCACAGTAGGTGGCGATATGCTTATAGAATGCAAATCACCCAAAACAAAAGAAGAATGTGTAAGCGAAAGTGAAAGTGTAGATTTATAGTAAATAATGAGAGAATTTTCATTTTTGGGTGAACTATCCCTTTTAATTTATTGGCCGGAAACTAACAGTCTCAGTCCCCATTCACTTCTATTGTGTGGAAAGAAGAGCAGCATCAACATTCTTAAAAATGTATCCTCATCTTCCACTGATTAAATAGAGTCATACTTGTTTGGAACAATATGAGGTTCAGTAAATGATGCCTCCTTGCAGGGGCCACAGCTTAAGCATTGGGTACATGACTTCACATGTGTTTTGTTAGCTATCCATTATTGTTTCCCTGACCTGGGACAAATTATGCTTACATTCTCATAGTTTCCACTGTTGCTGTTTATACTGTAGAACTCCTAAGTAATCAAGTGGGCAACGCATCAGCATTCCTTTACCACACATATGATAGACTTTCACTATGGATTTTGGACAGAACCCATTATTAATCTTCATTGCAATGTAAATTTGTCTCCAAAATCTCTTTCTACCAATCATGGTACATCATAAACCCTATTATTAGACTGGAAAACAGAAGGTAGGAAAACAAACTAGAAGAAGGACATGTAAACTAGAATGGCAGTACAGTTTTATTGATGTACTGATCCTGCAGGACAACCAGATTGTGCACAGCAAAATCTAAAATCTCATGTTACATTAAAAGGCTTTAAACTAAACATCAAGCAATGTGTTAAATTAGGCACAATAACATATGGTACCTGGCGATATGGTCAATTTGACCGAGTAACAGCTATGCTAGATATTTAATGGTAGCAGCACAGAAGAGTTAAAGACACTTTGAAATAGTTTGATGAATACAATTTTCTTTCTTGTGTTGACATTTTTCCTTTTGAAACAGGAAGTTGGCTGGAAAATCCAGCTTAAATGGATAGTTCACCCAAAAATAAATATCTCATTGTTGACTCACCCTCATGCCATCCCAGAAGTGTATGACTTTCTTTCTTCTGCTGAACAGAAACAAAGATTTTTAGAAGAATATATCAGCTCTATTGGTCCTCACAATGCAAGTGAATTGTGAGCAGACCTTTGAACCATATAACTCCAGTGGTTAAATCTATGTCTTCTGAAGCGATATTATAGATATTTAAGTCCTTCTTTACTACAAATCTCAACCTTTTACCTGCCCCAACCAGTAGGTGGCTGAATGTGAAAGTGAAAGTAAGGATTGACAGAAAAAAAGAACTTAAATATGGATCTGTTTCTCACCCACACTTATCATATCACTTCTAAAGATATGGATTTAACCACTGGAGTCTTATGGTTTACTTTTATGCTGCAGTTATGTCCTTTTAGGACCTTCAAAGGTCTGGTCACTATTCACTTGCATTCTGAGGACCAACAGAGCTGAGATATTCTTCTAAAAATCTTCATTTGTGTCCTGCAGAAGAAAGAAAGTCATACACTTTTGGGATGGCATGAGTTTGATTTTTCATTTTTGGGTTAACCATCCCTTTAAGATGGTATGTGTGTTTTGTAACCTGGTAGCTGGTTTCTAGCTGGTCCAACTTAGTCATTGGTCATCGAAGGGCTTTATATCACAGCAAAACTGTGAATACCATGGAGCTCTATAATACCCAAAGAGGAAGAGCTATCCATTAGTTTTCCAGTTAATCTCAGTAGCAGTTGCCCGGCTTGATATACTTGCTTGAGGATAGCCATGTTTGCGTATGAATGTTAATTGAGTGATATCAGTCAGAGGATGGACAACATTTCGTTTGAGCCCTATGATGGGGCGACATTGTTGTGTGATCCATTTGCTGAAGATAATTATCGCTGACGAGGGGAGTTATTGATGGAAGATTGATGACGTGTGATTATGAGACCTCCGACGAGGGTAACCATTGCTTGTGCAATATCTTTGCAGTGAATGAACAATGTGCATAAAGCCCTACGATAAGGACGGCATTGTTGTGCAATACCCTTTGTTTAAAGATAAACAACGTTTGATTATGAGCCCTCCGATAAGGGCGAGCTAGGCTTGTGCAGTACCTATGTGAAGGAAAACCATGCTTGGGATTGTGGAAGCCCTGGTGAGGAGGGTGGATATGATTGTACGATATTCTTGCAGGAGGATAGACATGCTTGAATTTGATAATTGTGTGATATGGAATGTGTGGATGTAACAGATAGGCATGAAACTTATGGGTCGAATATATTTCTGGTATGATGAGGAAGGCCAGCAGCCAAGCATCTTGACTGTATAGTTCTTGATGAGCAGCGGTTGTGGCCGCACCGATTATGAATAAGTGCCCAGAGAGACACGGGGTGTTTGAATGTGCTGCCTTTCTGTTGCTAATTAAAATTTTTATTTAGGCCCACCCAAACCCACCCAAACTTAATTTCCTAGACAGCATAAATGACTTACGGAGATCCATATAATACAAATCTCTCACATAATGATGCCTGAATGAGTAATAAAACATAAACATAACTGTGGAATAGGAATTAGACCCCTGGTTTGACTTGATCATATAAGGCAGCAAAATGCATTGCGCTGTTAATTAAATGTGCTGTTGAAATACGGAAATGTAATGAGTGGAGCCTAACGCAAGGTGTCAGAGGTGCACAACAACAAGTGGTGGTTCCTTATTTGGAGAACGCGGAAGTAGACGTATAAAGAAAGAAACACTTTGTGATTTCAGAATCAAATGAGCTTTATTGCCATGTATGCTTACACATACAAAGGAATTTGTCTTGGTGACAGGAGCTTCCAGTGTACAACAATACAAAAACAGCAGCAACACATAGATAATAAAACATAAAAATTAATTACACACACACACACACACGTAGTGCAATCTAATACAATCTGTTACGTACAGTGCAAATGTTTTTTTGTTTGTTTTTTTCCCACTCTCAGAGGAATGAAATGGCAGAAGAGGTTGGATGTGTCGGATAAATATAAGAGACTAAACTGTGTATTGCACATAGTTATTGCTCAATGGGGCAATTTAACTGTTCATGAGATGGATAGCCTGAGGGAAAAAACTGTTACTGTGCCTGACGGTTCTGGTGCTCAGAGCTCTGAAGCGTCAGCCAGAAGGCAACAGTTAAACATTTAACATGCGATAGGAGCAACCAACAAAACACGGCATCATCTCAACTGAATGGAGCAATAAGACCCCGTACGCCAAGTACTTATGCTTGATGACATGCATGAATAATAGATCTTGATTTCCCGATAGGTGTACACTCGGGTATGCAACACCGTGAATGAGTCAGCTTTGTGAACCTTAAACTCTGTTACCTGCATGACACGGCTGTCTACCGTGAACACTTGAGAACCGAATGCTCTATTGAAATGAAATATTGCTGCTTGAATTTTATACTGATGTGGATGAGGGTTATGAAAAAAAAACAGACAATATTGGCAGCAGAAAGTCTAAAACCCATAAACGATCCTCTAAATGCATTTGATGAAGATGATTGAGAGAAGATAATACCAGCTGCTGCCTTGAGGCGATGATTTTTGACAGCCTTGGCAAAAAGCGCGTGCCTTCCAGCAAAGGTCGTGCATTCCAATTGAGGTAGATGCGGTGGCTCGACTGAAGCAGGTCTCCTACGTGACTGAGATCTGCAAATCTTTGAGTTGCTGATCGTTTACGCCCTGTGGTTTGATGTGGGTCAGAAAGTTGTGATGGAAGGCGGGCTTCCCAAGATGTTATGTATGAGCTGGATCACCTGTGGCCTGGGGAGATCGAGGTTGATGGAGATGCCTGGTTAACATTTCTATTATCATTCCAAGAGGGCTGTGATCCCACTGAGACTCATGCGCACTGCGGCGAGGAGCTGCTGATTCTGAATATAAGGTGAGGAGCAAGTGACTAAATCCACATCCAGAGCTGGGAATTAGCTCGTCGGGGAGTGACACTAACTCGACGTCAGATTTAGTAAGATGTAGAATCAGTTGTCATGTTGGCACACTGAAACGGCAAGCAGTAGATTGAAAGCAGGCTTTTAAAGCAATGACTAATGTATGATTGGCTAGGAGCTAACTAGATTATGGCGTGATGTTGTACAGCTGCGAGTCTCCCGCTAGAACTACGCTTACGCTTGCATTTCCAGAGAACATTTTATTAGACAAGTCATCAATATATTTGGTCCATTTTCCAAAAGATATACTGTAAGTTTTAATTGCATATTTGTGCTAGTTATAGTTAAGCTTTTAAGTGGACACTAGCATAGACAAAAGTTAAAAAGTTTTCTGCAGTAAGCAAAAGGATTCTCACAAATGTGCAAAATCCAGTTGAGGCCTCACTTACTTGGCTACTCTATCATTTAGATCAAGATGAAGTCATCGCTAATCAAATCCTTCTAATGCTCTAAATGCATTTGAACACTACGAAATCTACTAGGGACCTAAAGCCAACCCAAAGAACCTGACTAGAACATCCCTGCACTTGAGTTACTTAGTCATATAGCTGTTACAGAAAGAGTACTATCCTTTCTGAAAATGAGAGGAAATGATAGAAAGATATTTAACAGCAATGTGTGTGTGTGTGTGTGTGTGTGTGTGTGTGTGTGTGTGTGTGTGTGTGTGTGTGTGTGTGTGTGTGCGTGCATGCGTGCATTTTGATCTATCTGAAGTGTTGATCTCACAGGAAGGAGATGAAAAGGAGTTGAGATGAAATCAAAGTTGTTATGTGACACAAAACACCCTTTGTTGTAGAGTTCCTAATGGTGATAGCAAATTTCAATGAGTCAGTCTCGCTCAAAAGAGAACTTGACTTTGAGATGTGGAATGCTAGAACGTGAAGGCAAGAACGAATGAGTGGATTTGTCAAGGAGTCAAGGAGACGGACAGAAAGAAAAAGACTGTGAAAGAGAAAAAGATAATACAAGATTGAGTTTACTTGTTTTATTAAACTCATGAAGGCCAAATTTCTGAAAAGTTCCTCATAAGTAGCTTTAGTTCAAAAAGAGGATGGTCCTCACTAGTTAAAAAGTGGAAATAAAGGAACTAAATACTTAACTGACATCTTAAATACTAATTCTTTAGTCTTAATTCATCTTAAATCATTTTAGAAGTTCACACCAAGAGCAAATATTCACCACAAATATCGGACGCAAATCGAAGCAATCTAATTCTATCAACTGTGCTTAATTTTGTAATTCCATCTGGTGATGATAACGGTATGGAAATTACAGACCTTACCTTCAAGAACAATAGAAGTCAATGGGATGTATTTACAAGTATACAGTATGCAAACAAATGTGTGTGTACATGTGTGAGGAAGACTGTAGATACAGAAATTGAAACAAAATAAAGATATTTTGGGGATATTTCAAGGAAAGAGGTTCAGGCCCACATTATCAGGTAAAATCATAACATAAACATCCCTTTTAGAATCGCTAAGCCCACATTTCTGCTGCTAGTACCCCAAAACACACAAATATACACACATCTCTCTCCCTGATTCCTGTTTTCTGCATTACAGCACTTCTTCTCTGTTATCTTCAGTAAACGGTGTATGTGTGTGAATTTATGGGCCTGAATGGAAAATAAATTGTCCCTCCTGTGAGGGTTGGCAGACGATTCGAGCTGAGAGCGGTCTTTCCCATCTCTGTTGCTGAGCCCAGAGGGAAAAGACTCAGCCTGTTTGAGAGATGGGGACATTTTCTTAGTCTTTCTTTGTCTCTCACAAACTCCTTTTCTTACTCTCTCGCTATGTGTATCTTTCTCTACAGTGCTGGAGCATAACTAAAGGTTGCGATTCAACTACTTTTCAGAAGCGTGACAGTGACTCATCAGTTTTAAAAATAGTGCTTATCCATTAATTAGCTTATTATTTTATATATATATATATATATATTATACATTGTATTTGACCTGTTTTTTACAGCTGAGCAAGATAAGGTAATAATCAAACATGCTCTAGTATGTCTCTCTCTCTCAAATAGTGTCAGGAATTCTAATTCATTGTGTTTCACTGGTTCATTAGTTTGTTGTTGGAATAACTGGTCATTCCAATAAACCAGTTCCAAAAAATTATTTACCAATTAATTTCAGTTCTGCATAGTTCTGTTCCCGTGGAAAACAGGAAGTAATCACATTCGCATAAACAGTGGTGAGAGCGATTCAGCATTCGCATTTTCGCTCTAAAATTATATTTTACTACACTGACAGTTAGGTTTGGAGTTTGGGAGTTGGGTTGACAAAATATTCATTCCTGTTGACCAGGGACTAAAAACTAAATGTTTTTCATATCGGTTCATTCTGAGCAAAAACGGTATTTTTTCGTTCCGGTTCAGAAGTTCCGCAGCCTCCTTTCCAAATGGTAACCGATTAGAACAAAACAAAAGAACGGTTAATAATGTTCTTTTTAAAATGACAGTACTCTGCGCTAAGGGGTGGGTAAAATACCCATTGCAGTGTTGCCAGATCTCGCAAGAGAAACAGCAACATGGTATGGAAAAACAAGCCCAAATAAGCCCCCCCTTTTTTCTTTTTTTTTTTCTGTGTGGTGGATTTATCAGCATAGAAATCATAACAAGCATACAGTTAATTAACAGTTAAGTATAATTTTATTTACAGATCTGCCTCTCAGTTAAAACCTGGTAGCATCAAATTGGTATTAATGCATCATATCTAACAATAATTCAGTGAAGACCTGGAAACAACTGAGAAATGGGCTTTTTATGTCTAATAATGTTTTCCTTGTATCTGGATTAGCCATGTATGTACAGTATATGTGGTAATTATCCATAGTTGTTAATAAAAGGTCTTCATTCACAAAATGCGACATCCACACTGGGCAATTAGGCAAAGAAATGTGTGATGCAGCAGTTTCCTTCTGGATCATTGCACATGTTTAATTTTTTTCGGACAACATGAAGTGGTGTAGTTAAAAAAATAAAAAATTAATCAGAACAAAATGAACTGGTTATAACCGGTTACCAGCATTTAAAAATAATGTTTTCACTCCGGAACAATAGAAAATCACTTTGTTCCTCTTTCCAAAACCCCACCCCCCAAAGATAGCATTAAGACATCACCTTCTCACTGTTGTCAAACACAACAGTAGCAAAAAAGAGCCCTCGGCTGACAGTTGTTATTACTCTGATCCGCTTCAACTACTAGACTATGAGAAAGCGCAAAATGACTGACAGGCAGAAGCACGTTAAAGTCTCCTTATTGGCTGATTAAAGAATGTGTCCGTGGCCTGCTGCCACATTTTTGTTTGCTGTTTACACAGTCTAGTGCTGCCACAGAGACTGGTAAAATATTTCAGGACTCTTATTTGAGTGATTTCTTTCTGGGAGAAGGAACATTTTCTCCATACCATTCCATAAAAATGCACCTTTAACCAATGTACGTAGTTAACTAATGTAAACGAATGCAACCCTATTTTAAAGCGTGACCATGAAATTTTGTTAAAGCTGCTGTAACCAGGCATAAATTGTATACCTCTATATCTGGCTGAAATATGTCTCTAATACAGATATGGCTGAAATAAGTCTATTGTATAAATATAGAAATAAATTATATAAATTATGGTTTTATAGTTGTATTATTTGTATGTAGTATGAATTATCTATTCAGGTTTAATGTTTTCATTCAACACTGAAAAAAATAAGTAATTTGGTCATTAGTAAATTGTAATTTATCAAATGTCATATTATTGTAATAACACTATTCTTAATTGCATCAAATTTATGGTTTCACCAAAAAACATGGTTACTACAATATTACTATAATAAAACTACCTTTAAATTAATTTTAATGTATTATGGCCCATGCCAATGCAGCAACACTTACAAAATAGACAATTGGGGTGCAGGTGGCAGATGCTATTTACACCTGGGTGCAAATAGTCACTTTAAAAATAAAAATAAAAACATTCAGCTGTGCTTTGTTTGGGGAAGTGGCCATAGGCTCTTGCATTCAAATATTTAATTATGTAAGTCCATGCAATGTAGGGTGAATAACGTGGAGCGTAAATAGTTATTTTTGGTCATTTATAAGAGTTGTGTTCACAGTATATAGTATTACAGTATATTTGTATTTATATAACTGTCTGATGCATATTGCTCACAAAAATGGCAAGAACGTTCTCAAAACTTCAAGCTCCAATCTGATTGGTTGGCATTTGTGGGAGTCAGTGTACACATGTTTTTACACACATGTAGCTTAGCATTGACAGTTGACCAGTGGTGTTTCTCTTACCCCATTAATGATGTCAAAAACTCTCTCCCTCTTTTTTTTTTTTTTTTTTTTTTTTTTGGGAACAGAAACACAGTAATAAAGTCTCACTGAGTCTCATATGAGGCATAACCTCTTGACTGAGGGCACTGGTCCCTGTGTTAGACCGTTTTCACCTACATGTTGATGGATGTGGTATCCGCACTCACTCCTGATGACTGACACGCACACAATGTGCTGCTGTTGAAATGTTAGTGTGCTTTATGTGTGTGTATGTGCGTTCATTAATTCTGGAAACATTGTGGTCACATTGTGTTCTCTGACATGGCTGTATGGTCCACTATAATACACCGAAGACAGAGGACCATGGAAAGAATCCAGACAGATCCACATACACACTCCTTTATTCTGTGGCTGAACACCTGCAAAATATATTTACAAACACACTCATATCTGAATACAGTACTTTATCTATTTGAAAAATAAAATTTAACTACAAAAAGAAAGATAATGTAACAGCCACCCTCAGCATTAAAAGAGTTCAGCTTCAAGTAAGTATAAGGTAAATAGAACTGAGGGTATTTGGGACCAGAACTCTAGGTTCATGGGAGCAGTTGTATAAATATTCAAATGAAACAGACAAATAATGGTTATTTGAATTTGCTGTTATTATTTCTGTTGCATATTATTTCTGTCATTTTGTCTACTCGAGTACTCAGACTAATTACTCGAGAACTCGTCGAGTACTCGAGGGGCAATTACATGTTCATAACTGTATATATATTAACATGTCTGGCAAACGTCTATGGCTGCCTCATTGCATCTTGTTGTTCCTGTGTATCGTTGTAACATTCAGTCAGGGCAGAGCAAACATGAACAGGATGAAGATGATGACGAGATGAATGTGAGAACCCAAGTGCAGTTAAATATTCAGTGCCAACAAAACAAAAGATACAAAACAAGAGACTTGACTTGACTTGACTTGAACAACATTACACCAAAACAATACTCAACAAAGGACTAGAGAACATGAGGGCTATAAATAGACAGACTAGGTAAACAAGTTAACAAGACAGCCAATGAAAACACAAAACTGATAACAAGACATTGAAACATGAACCAATAACAAGACTAAACTAATAACAAGATAAAAAGGCTCATGAACACAAACCAACAAGGAACCAATAAGAACTAAACAAATGAAAACATGGCAGGAACAGGAAATCACATGACAGGAACAAGGAACTTAGCTTTCAAAATAAAAGACATGAACAAAAACACACGAAAACGTGACATATCCCCCCCACAAGGGGCGGCTCCCGACGCCCAAACATAAACACACAATAGAGTTCAACAGGGAGCTGGGGGGGTGGCGGGGTCCTAGAGGCATGGCCTGGCAAGACAGGATGTGGAGCGTGGCCTGGCGAGACAGGACGTGGAGCGTGGCCTAGCGGGAGAGGACGTGGAGCGTGGCCTGGGGAGACAGAACGTGGGGCGTGGCCTGGCGAGACAGAACGTGGGGCGTGTCCTGGCAAGACAGGGCATGGGACGTGGCCTGGCGAGACAGGGCGTGGGACGTACCTGGCGAGAGAGGGCATGGAGCAGGAGACTAGGGCGGAGCCAGTGGCCAGAGAAGTGGCTCCAGGAAGAGAGCGGGGTCCGGCGGTTTGAGTAGTGGCTCCAGGAAGGGAGCAGGTTCCGGTGGCCTGGGGGGTGATGATGAGGCAGACGTGTCGGCCGAGGGATGGACAAGGCTTGCAACGCTGGCTCTAGGATGGGCGAGGCTTCAAGAACTGGCTCGTGCACCGTGGCAGGCGTAGGCACTGGCACATGGACCGTGGAAGGTGTGGACGCTGGCTCGTGCACCGTGGCAGGTGTGGGCGCTGGCTCGTGGACCATGGCAGGCATGGGTGCTGGCTCATGGACCATGGCAGCCATAACAGGGAGCTCTGGCTTGGTGGCCATGACGGGGAACTCTGGCTTGGAGGCCATGACGGGGAACTCTGGCTGGGCGGCCATGATGGGGAACTCTGGCTTGGTGGACTTGGATGATGGCAATAGTCAATATTTTCTTCCGAAGTCCAACTATATCTTCCTCCAGGCAGCATGGAGGATATGGGCTCATTTAGCCCAAAACGGAAAATGTACTTTTGTAAGAGGGCAATCTCAATGAAATCCACCTTTCTGGCCAGAGTGCAGAAGTCTTCCACATATTCCTCCACGGAACGGTTTCCCTGGCGTAACTGCAAGAGGCAATCTGCTGTGTTCATGTTGGGGGTCGAGTATTCTGTAAAGTTCAGGCAGGGCAGAGCAAGCATGAGCAGGACGAAGACGATGACGAGTGTGAGAACCCAAGTGCAGTTTATTATTCAGTGCCAACAAAACAAAAGATACAAAACAAGAAACTTGACGACTTGATTTGACATGACATGACTTGACTTGACTTGACTTGACTTGACTTGAACAACATTACACCAAAACAATAGTTTTGTGAACGGACTAGAGAACATGAGGGCTATAAATACACAGACTAGGTAAACAAGTTAACAAGACAATCAATGAAAATACAAAACTGATAACAAGACAATGAAACATGAACCAATAACAAGACTAAACTAATAACAAGATAACAAGGCTCATGAACACAAATCAATGAGGAGACAGAACTAATAAACATAGTGGAACAAGAGGGTCACATGACAGTAACATGACAAGGAACCAATAAGAACTAAACACATGAAAACATGACAGGAACAAGGAACTTAGTTTTCAAAATAAAAGACATGAACAAAAACACATGAAAACATGACAATCGTCTATTAATTATTATAGGCTGTTATAAAATAATATGTTACAAAATGTACAAAAGATTGCATAATCAAAATATAATGCATCATATTTTGTCATTATGTTAAGTTTCGCTGCCCAACTCAATGAAAGAATGTGCACAACGCATGTCTGTCTGTTCTTCCTTCAGGTTACCGTAGTAATCTTAGTAAGTGCGCACCAGTTTTTTTAGTGAATGTCTGAACCGTCTATTTTCAAAAAACAGGATATGCCATAACCACTGCATTTAAATATGCGTGTTAAGTTTAAGTTCTGTTTTGAAGACGCTGCATTGTGTTCCGTTTAGCTGTGCTCTGTCTAGCTGTTTGAAACACTCACCTGCTGTATATGCGCTGCTTCGGCTGCTTCAGTTGTCAGGTAATTGTCACTGGATTTTGAATTAAGGAAAAATCACATCATGCGTGATCACTATCGATCATCATTTTCATGATTGATCATTGCTGCCATGTCCGAGTACACAAGTACTTGTGCCCATCCCTAATAATTAACAACTTTTATTCCACAGGCAGGGGAAAAACAAATGAATACAATGCACTTGCAAACTTTGGTGTTCAGATAGACCTTTCTGGGTGGCTGAAGTAGCAGCCCCTATGCGGAAGGAATGGGAAGAGAAAGGTTTGGTAGGAATGCCGGATCTGTTGAGGATAATTTTTAGATTCTTTTGAAACCAAAGTCTAGACTCCGGGAGGTTTTTGTCATCAACAAATAGAGAGTCGAGCGGAGAGGTGATTTGAGAGTTTCTCTGGAGTAGAAAAAAGGCCAGGGGCTGGTATGACTGAATGGGGGTTGGCAGATTGAAAATGAAAACTGAATTTCCGCGTTTCAATTGATCGGTTTTACTCTGTTTGATGATGAAACGGATTGTGTCATGGTTTAAAAATTGAAGGTCAGAGAAGGTGGGATGGATGGCTGGGTTGAAAGTGGAGTTGATGGTGAGTTCTGAGAATCTGAGGAAGCCAAAGAAAGCCATATTGAACATAGAGTCTAGGATTCTTGTTTTGTTGGGAGAAAACAAATTGGAGCAAAGAGTAGTAAGGCATTTGCTTAGGATGTCAATGGTTAGTGGTTGTCTGGTGTCGGGACAGGTGGGATTAATTTTTTTAAACCCTTGATAAGAAGAGATATCTGGGGGTTTGTAATGGAAGGGCATTGTTGGCCATGGATGAGTTCAAAGAAGAAATGTACGTCACTGAGGTAGACTTTGATTGTTCCTGGCTGAATTGATTTTGTATTATGGAGGTGAGAGATGAAAGAGGATATGGAGAGGAGGTAAAAATCTGGAAAAACTAAGTTGTATGCTCTGTGGAGGTTTTTGTAGGAACTCCAAGCTGTCCAGTAAGTTTAGAGTGTTCTGGGAGAGACGGCTTGTAGTATTGAACCCTTAGATAGGGTGTGGAGATGTCTAAAAGGGTGGTCTAAAGGAATATGAGCTCTGAATAGGGAGGAACTGGAGTTGGGTTGATGTCTGCTACCGGAGCCAATGTTCTTAATTTCTGAAAGAGAAAACAGGATAAGGTGCCAGCGATTTGATTTTGGTGGCCTGGAATATGTTCAGCTTTAATGATAAATTGGTTGCAGGCAGAAATCCAAATAAGGCATCTCAGAAGGAGCATGATTTTTGGAGCATTTGAACAGCCTTTGTTAACGCAGTGGACGATGGCTGAATTATCGCAATGGAACAAAATGTTTTTTGTTGACCATTCGGAACACCATAGATGGGCTGCTACGAGGATGGGATACAGCTCAAACAGGGCGGTCGATTCAGCAGACTGGGGAGAGAGGGGAGCTCAGGTGGCCAGGTCAAGATGAACCAGCATCCTTTGTGGTAACCTCCAAAACCTATGGAGGGGGCAACGTCGGTAAACAAGGTGATGTCGCAAGTTTGGGACAAAATATTGTCATAGAAAAAGGTTAGCTCATTCCATTGCTTTAAGAACATGATCCAGAGTTTCAAGTCTGCCCGGCAGGGGGGGCTTAAATTAATGGTGTTGTCTAGACCTGGAGCTGAGGTAGCGAGTGTAAGCAGGTGGGAAATTAAAGGCCGGCCTTGGGGAATTATGCGCATAGCATAATTTAAGTGGCCAAGGAGAGAAAGCAAATTGAGCATGCTGCACCTGGTTGCTTCTAGCAGATTTTATGCAATGGCGATTATTCTGTCTATTTTTTTTTTGGGAAGGGAGGCTTGGAATTTGACACAATCTAGGAGGATTCCGAAGAATTCCAGGGATGTAGATGGGCGTGAGGTTTTCTCAGGAGAGAGGGGAACTCCTAGTTCAGAGAAGACTATTAAATGATTTGCTGCAGGAAAATGGCTTGGGGAAATGACTAGGAAGTTGTCAATGAGATGAATGAAGTAGAGGATTACATAATTGTTTTGTATAATCCAGCAGAGGGCTTTGGAGAGCATGTCGAATATTATGGGACTGCTTTTGCAGCCGAAAGTTAAATGGACTGCAAAGTAAAATTGATTGCACCAGCGAATGCCGAACAGTTGCCAGAAATCAGAGTGAATGGGCATAATTTTAAAAGCTGACGTTATATCTACTTTTGCTAGCCAAGCTCCGAAACTGCTGTTTTTAATGAGGGTGACTGCTTGGTCTATATCGTGGTAGTGCAAGGAGAATTTATATAGTGGGATTAGACTGTTGATACTGGGTTGGGGATTGCCATGTGGGGCAGAGAGATCGATGATAAAGTATTTTTTACCAGAGAATTTCCTAGTAGCTACTCCAATTGGACTTATGCAGAACAATTCAAATGGGGGGGAATCGAAAGGAACGATCATTAATCTATTTCTTTCTACTATGTCGGGTTCAGCTGTCGCGGACTGCAAGTTGTTGCAGATCAAACTGGAGTTGTGTAGGCTTTCCAGGCTGGGATCGAACCTTTTTTCAGACCTGAAATGTGGAACTGTTTGAATTTTTTATCTGGATGATTTTCTAGTTCAGTTGCTAAGGTGGAAGCAATAATAGTGGAAGAGAGACACTTTTTGACATTTTTATTGAGATTAGCAGTGGAGCGACGTACAGGACAAATAGAGCGGGTATGGGCTCCGCCACAGGAATTACAAATGTGAAAGAAGCGGCACTGTTGTCTGGTGCAGCCTGAGTTGTTGAAGCTGTTGCGCACTTGTCTGTCTGAGTTAAATGTGAGAGTCTGGTTGCGGTTGCTCCAGGAATGGGGTACGTATGAGGTAGAATTAGGAGCTTGGGGAATTGTTGAAATTGTTGGCATAATGAAGTTGTGTGAAATATGGATCTGCAGATGGTGCAAGAGAGGCTTCGACATCCTAAGAAAACTCTATTGTAGAGTTCTATGTTGAGTGCCCCCAATGGGCATTGGTTTCAATGGGTGACGCGAGCAGCACATTTTGCTGTAAAATGTTTATGGTACATGTAAAAGTGACGGCCTCCGAAAGAGAGACTGAGCTCTGCTATAATGGTGAGATAATCATTTAGCTCCTTGCGTCTTGTTGGAAAAATAGAACATATTACTTCGATGAATCTACCAAAAGCAATGCAGAGTTCTGCGAGAGTGAGCACTCCTTTTGTAGAAGGGGTTGAGTTTTTTAGGTTGATGATTAAGGGGCTGCAGTCAAAGGAACAATGGGATTCATTAGTGAGGACAGAGGTGTGCAAAGCAGGAAGACATATGTCAGCACCTGATTAGGGAGGATTAGGGAGAGGAGGTGGGTTGAGACTGGAGGTGGTTCCAAGGTGACTGCATGGGAAGGAGCTGGAAGAGGAGCTGCAGAAGTGAGTCTATAGGCTGGCAAGCAAGCTGGAGCTGTAGAAGGGAAGGTAACGTAGGGACAGAGAGAGGGAGGCTGAACAGGAAGCCTCCGTGCTGACATGGCCGGTATAGGTTGGTGCAGGAGGAAGGGGGATGGGGTGGGAAAAAAGGTGTGGTGAGATCATTTGGGGAGGCATTCTCGAGCTATGAATAGCACCGTAAACATCTGAAGTGGAGTGTAAAAAGAGAGGGGGGGGGGCGCAACCGTTTATGGAGGCAGCCTCATGCTAGGGTCCACTTCATGAAAAGGATTAGAAAGAAATGTAGGAACAGAAGGGAGAAGAGTGGTATGTAGTAAAGAGGAAGGGTGGGGGGGCAGGACCGTTTGTGGAGGCAGCCTCAAGCTAGGGTCCACTCTCTGCTTAGATGCATTAGGCTGAATAGGGAGGGGGAAGGGGGGGAGTGACAGTTTGCATAGGCATCCTCACGCAAGTGTCAGCTCCATATTGGAGGGAATAACGTAGCGGGGTTGATGAGGTCCGGATTAGCAGCGGAACTATTTTGAACGGCCGCTGTATTTGGCCGGTAGAAAAAAGCGGTGGATGAGGAAGTGCGAGCAGCTGCGTCTGGATTAGCGCACTGTGAATGAGAGCATCCCGAGCGCTAAGACAGGAGGGAGAAAGGGGTGGATGAGAGCTGAGTTTTCCTTTTAGGACGAATGTTTGGACGGTTATGGGTGCTCACGAGAAGTTCGTATTGTTGAATTTTGTTGAAGATCTGTGGGAGAAATGGATTCCAGAACTGGAGAGGGCTTGACGTAGGCTGTTGACAGACCATTTTGAAAGGGGGGACATGATGAAGTAACGGCGAGAAAATGAGGAACAAGATGCGGTTAAAGCTGGCTGCCTTGAAGGAGGAGGGAAGAGCGGTCTTCTGGAGCGTGGTTTGTAGGAGCGCTGGAATTTGCAGCTTGAACGCTTAGAAGGGCTATCTGTGCCTGGAAAAGGAGGATCCAGTCTTGTATGAGAGGAGATTGTTGGTGTGTCGGGAAGAAAAGAGAGTTCGTCATCTGACAGGAATAGCTGGATTTCCGGGAGGTCGGACATGTTTGAGGGATGGAACGATCGGATTTTGGAAACAGCTGAGACCGAAGAGAAGTAAACAGCTGCTTATATACTCTGGCTGTTAACTGAAAGATTAGATGGGCTCGCTCCTCCCGAACTTACCTTTAGGGTCTTCATTTCATTTGACTAGTGCGATCGCTCCGTACCGTGCCCAGATATGGTACGCTGAACCGTGCCTTGGCCTGCTTGAAGAGGTGGGCTCGGGCATGTTTCAGTTGGCTCAGGCATGGTACACATCTAGTGTGATCGCTAACCGTGACCGAGCAACTCGAAACATGACGTCAATGATGTGACTGGGCTCACTTGGGATCACTTTGGTCTATGGCATAGGTGCAGTGTTTACTGGAAATTTGGGCAGACGAGAGTATAGAGGAACAACTGGATACAACACACAAGAACACACAAGAACTACAAGATATTTGATAAAATTCACGACTAACTTCGTGCTCGTGGATACCAAAGAACCATTAAGCAATGACGCCACAAGCTGAAAAAACTGCGGGTTCAGTATCTGAAGGTGCGGAATGCACGAAAATGATAAATTCCAGTGGTACGATGCTGTTGACAATTAGGCATGTGAGATGCCATGTGTCACCGCACCCCAAACGACTCAAAATAAGTCACAAAGTAACATTACAAAGATGGACTCCATTTCTTCCTGTTTTCTTCAAAACAAAAGTTGCATTGTATTGACGTAAGCATGCTCAGGCCCGAAACGTTATTTGCAATGTGAGTGAGTGCAATCATGCTTGGGCACGGTACAAGGCAACCGGGCCTAGTGTGAATGTGCTTAATGTTATTTATTTGTGTTTCATTCTTAATTATGCTTTTATAATAAATTACAATATAAATTGTTACGATCCCTCGTCTAGGGGGGTGAGGGAGTAACAATGTAGAAAGAAATTCCAGCCAACCGCCAGACCAAGAAATGCAACAAACGAAAGATATGGTAAATTGTTATTTATTATTAGGCAAGTAATATTTTAAAGTTAAGATCAGCAATAGTTCTTTTAGCTTCAGGGTAACCAAAGGTCCAAAACAACAAACAAAAACCCACTTAGAAAAGTAGATAAAATACACAACCTAACAAATGAAAAGAAAATACCTGTACATACCAATTAATCTAACTACACTGACAATAAACAAAGTCAAAATAATATTCAAAAGAAAGGACAGGTTACCCCTACAGGTTGCTGCATTAAACTAATAGTGTAAAACAAGTTAACATAAGAAAATAACACAACTATATCGCTGTGGCTTTTGTTAATCTGACAGTTGGTCTGGGAGCATGGAGATATGTGACCATCCCGAAGTCACACACCACCTTGCAGAGAGCAGCTCTCCTGATTATAAGCCAGCCACGTCAATTAGTCCTCCAACCACAATCACCGAGGGGTGGAGCTATTCAATCCCTCAATCACTGAATCACTGAAAAAAAGAAACACATTAGAAAGATAACAAATAAAACATAACATGGATCGTAACACCCTCAGGGCCAAGAATCAATGTAAAGTGATTCATCAAACTGAACGAGAAAATATTTTCTCTTCCCTTCTTATACCTAATTTCAATGTAAAATTCCTGAATCATCAATGCCCATCGCATAATTCATTGATTGGAATAACATATTTTTGACAGGAAAATTAACGGTTTGTGGTCAGTATAAACTACCACAGGTACTGAACTAGAGCCCACATACACCTCAAAGTGCTGAAGGGACAGCAACAATGCTAGAGCTTCCCTCTCAATGGTACTATAATGCAGCTGATGTTTCAAAAACTTCTTTGAGAAGTAGTAAATCGGATGATCGATACCATCAGCGTCTTCTTGCAATAGAACACCACCAGCTCCAGTAGCACTGGCATCAACAGCGATCTTGAAGGGCAAAGATAAATCTGGCGCAGAAAGTACAGGGGTGTTACACAAAAGGGTCTTACAGAATCAAAAGCAGTTTGGCATACTTTGGACCACACAAAATCACAATATTTGCCAAGCAAATTAGTTAAGGGCAAAACAACATCGGAAAAATTCCTGCAAAAAGCACGGTAGTAACCAACCATACCTAGGAAACATGTTAACTCTCATTTAGACTGAGGCACGGGAAAATCAAAAATGGCTTGCACTTTGATAGACACAGGACGAACCTGACCTTGGCCCAGCCGTTTTCCCAGATAAGTCACGGTAGCTTTGCCAAACTCGCATTTAACAAGATTGAGTGTCAGAGAAGCACGTTGAAACCGATCAAACGCATAATATAGTGTTTTCAAATGTTCACTCCACACAGATGAATAAATCACAATATCATCCAAATATACCTCACAGCTAGAAATACCAGACAGCACCGTGTTCATCAGGCATTGGAAGGTAGCTGGGGAAGGTAGCTGGGGCGTCCGAAGGCCATTACCGTATATTCCAGGAAGTTGTTAGAAGTAACAAAAGCCGAAATCTCCACGGCACGAGGTGTAAGAGGCACCTGCCAGTAACCTTTTAGCATATCGAACCAACCTTATCCACACAATCCTCCATGCTTTTTCCTTCATTAGTATTCTGTTTTAAACCATCTACACTGGGTTACACCCTCCCCTCTTTACTCTATGCACGTCCCTGTGCATCCAACTAAAAGGCTGTTCTGTTATTGGCTTGGGCTGGTCTGTGAAACTATTCTCATCAATGGAGTCAGTTACAGCTGAACTACGGCTCTGGAATAAGGACTGTACTATGGAGACCAATGGGTTGGCCAACTCAGGGTAAGTTAATGTTCTTGGTTTTTCTCTTGGTCTTGTAGATCTTCTCAACAGATTACTTTCATTTCCGCACTGTTTCCTCTTGATTTCTCTTTCACAGGTTTCTTCTGCAGTTAGGAGTACACTTATACATTGATTCCTCGACTGTGATTTCAGTTAAGTTCTCTTCAGCGACAGGTTCTACAACTACAGGATCTTCAGCAAGTAAGTAGTCTTGATTGGGTTCATTTTCAGTTTCAGGAAACTCTGACTTGGTAAGCATTCTGACTGAGAATTTTCTGGAGCCTGATCAGGTACTGTATCAACTGGGGTGTGCTCCACAGTATCCTCTAGTACAGAGCAGTGTGAAGTAGGATGACCTTGAGGGTCTTTCACAGTTTCATACACTCTTGTGAATCTGGTAGTAGACAAAGTTGGAGGGTCTTGGTACAGTAGCTCTGTTTAATAATAATCATCATCAGAATTGACAGTTGGCTCCTCTTGTTCTTTATTTTCAGGGATTTTATGAGTTGGTGGACATTTTCAGGATTTGGGCCAGTAGTTACCTCGTCTCTTAATGGTAAGATCCCGCATGGTAGTAACAGTTCCCTATCTGTCACTCACTCGACGTTGGTGTCGATGTAGTGACACTAGGGGTCACTCTTGGGAGCCCGAGACACCTCTGGTCTTTGATAAAAGGCCAATGAAAATTGGCGAGTGGTATTTGCATGCCACTCCCCCGAACATACGGGTATAAAAGGAGCTGGTATGCAACCACTCATTCAGATTTTCTCTTCGGAGCCGAACGGTCATGCTCATTGAGCTGAATACTACTGTTCATTCACCTGCTGGATCTGACGGCGCATTTCAGCGGCTTCTCCCTCCTCTGCACTGGTGCACTGCAGAGAACGCCCCTGGGCGCTTCGGCAGAAAAACTAGAGAGTATATTTTCTGAAAGAGCATTTTTCCCCTCTAAAAGAGTATATATTTCTCTAAAAGAGCGCACACACGGAACGTCTTTTTAAAGACGCGTCTTTTTAAAGATGCTTTTCCGATTGTGTGTTATTCCTGGTTGTGCTCGTTATCTCTCGCCTTCTAACGGTCACGATCACTGTCTTTCGTGTCTGGGCACTGCTCACGCGGAGACAGCGTTCGTGGATAGTCACATTCTCATTGCGAGAATGTGTCCATGGCAACGTTGCGGTCGCGGCTCGCCTTCGTAAGGAAGCGAGCCACCCCAGAGGCTCCCGCCTCGGTCCTTTTACCCACGGGTTTGAGGCCAGCGCGGCTAGCGCTGGGGGCGATTTGGGGACCCCAATGGGACCGCCTCCGCCGGGTATCCCCCCGCGGACCTCCCATTCCCCAGCACGCTCGTCTGCCCCGATCGGGCTTCCAGGTGAGTCCGCCGGCTCGTCTCACGGCGAGTTCGACCTCTTATTCGGAGCCCGCGAAAGTGATGAGCTCTCGAGCGCAGCATCGGAGAGCGGGCTCGTCCAGTCGGAAGCCTCGGCTGGGCTCCTCCCTTCGGGGTCGATCGCCCAGTCACAGGCTGACGCGGAGATGACGACATGCTTTCCCGGACAGCCGCGAGCGTCGGTTAGAGTGGATTTCACCGCTCTTCCCTGAACCCTCGCGGCTCTGTGATTGGTTCCTGGGCTCGCAGCGCCGCTCAAAGCCACGCCCCGCCCCGTTCCTTTCTTCCCGGAAGTGCATGAAGAGCTGACAAGATCGCGGGAGGCACCTTTTACTGCCCGGTCCCGATCTTTTCAGCTTCCCCGCTCTCACTACCCTCGATGGTGGGGCGGCCAATGGTTATTCGGCAATCCCCCGGTGGATAAAGGCGCTCGCGGTGCACCTATGCCCGCCTATCTCCGAGCGACGGAGGTCACGACGCGGTCTCCCGGGCGGACGATGGCCACACTAGTGGTCCAGGAGCGCCACCTTTGGCTCAACCTGGTCGAGATGGGTGAGGCCGACAGGACACGATTCCTTGCTGCCCCCATTTTCCAGGCGGGCCTATTCGGCGACACTGTCGAGGACTTTGCCCAGCAGTTCTCGATGGTAGAGCAGTAGATGGATGCTAGCCGGCTTGTCCTGCCCCGGCGTGGCTCAAGATCCCCCCATCTACTCATCGCCGAGGGCGTCCCCCTGCGGTGACTGCACCGGCTCCGCCGCAGCCCGCCCCTCCGGCCCGGCCCCGGCGTGGAGCCCACCGCAGGAAGCCGACGCCACCCGTCTCACAGCCGGCACCGAAGAACCCACGGAGGTCTTCGAAGCGCCCCTGAGACGGGCGACCCAGGGACAAAGAAACCCGCTGCTCTGGAGCTGGTAAGCAGATCTTCTTTTTGTTACCTTTTGCATTTAATTGCGCTGCATGCCCAAGTGGCTGCAGTACTCAAGAGCTCCGCATGAGTGGTTTCCTTGTTCCCTGGGTCACATATTCGGTGTGTACGGCTGGCATCACGACCACCGTCCACCACTCCATTTGGCAGGTTGGCGCTCCAGCGGCGGTCTCCCGCCCTGAGCGCCCAGCTGTGGCACAAATCCGCCCCCGATGTGACAGTCTCCACGGGTCATGAGGACAGGCCTCTTCCTCCCCAGTCCCAGGCTGTTCCGGGGGTGGTCACAAGGAGCCAGGTAAGTGCTTCGATGTCCTCGGACTCAGCACGGCCACGATGTGGTGTGGCACCTCAAGCTCCGCCCCGCCGCGAGGCCCCACCCGCCGGTACATCCGATGACGTTGTCCCTTTGGTCCCCCTTGCGCGGAACTCGGGTGCATGGCTTGCGCTTTCCAGTCCGTCGCGAGGGCTGGTCCGGACCGTCCGACTCGGCTGCACGATTCACTTTGCTGGGCATCCGCCCAGGTCCAGCGGTGTCCACTTCACCTTGGTGAAAGATAGAAACGCTGCTACCTTGCGCGGAGATCGCTACCCTCCTACGGAAGGACACGATAGAACCTGTCCCTCCAGCCGAGATGAAGAGGGGGTTTTACAGCCCCTACTTCATTGTACCGAAAAAAGGCGGTGGGTTGCGGCCAATCTTGGACCTGCGAGTACTGAACCGGGCCTTACACAGACTCCCGTTCAAGATGCTGACGCAAAGACGCATTCTAGCGAGCGTCCGGCATCAAGATTGGTTCGCGGCGGTAGACCCGAAGGATGCGTACTTTCACGTCTCGATCCTTCCTCGACACAGACCCTTCCTGCGGTTTGCGTTCGAGGGTCAGGCGTATCGGTACAAGTCCTCCCTTTCGGCCTGTCCCTGTCTCCTCGTGTCTTTACGAAGATCGCAGAGGCTTCCCTTGCCCCGTTAAGGGAGGTGGGCATTCGCATTCTCAACTATCTCGACGACTGGCTAATCCTAGCTCACTCTCGAGACGTGTTATGCGCACACAGGGACCTGGTGCTCTCACACCTCAGCCGACTAGGGCTTCGGGTCAGCTGGGAAAAGAGCAAGCTCCTCCCGGTTCAGAGCATCTCTTTTCTCGGTTTGGAGTTGGACTCAGTCTCCTTGACGGCGCACCTTACGAACAAGCGCGCCCAGTCGGTGCTGGCCTGTTTGAAGGCGTTCAAACAGAAAACAGCGGTTCCACTGAAACATTTTCAGAGGCTCCTGGGGCATATGGCGTCCTCGGCGGTGGCCACCCCGCTCGGGTTGATGCATATGAGGCCGCTTCAGCACTGGCTCCAGACTCGAGTCCCGAGACGGGCATGGCGCCACGGGACACACCGCGTGGCCATTACGTCGGTCTGTCACCGTCTTTTCAGCCCTTGGACCAACCTCTCGTTTCCACGAGCAGGTGTTCCGCTAGAACTGGTCTCCAGGCGCGTCGTGGTCAGGACAGACGCCTCCAAAATGGGCTGGGGCGCTGTTGGCAACGGGCACGCAGCTGCCGGCCTCTAGACGGGTCCGCAGCTGCGTTGGCACATCAACTGCCTCGAGTTACTGGCAATTCTGCTCGCCCTGCGGAGGTTCCGGCCGTTGATCCAGGGCAAGCACGTGCTAGTTCGGACAGACAGCACGGCAGCGGTAGCATATGTCAACCGCCAAGGCGGTCTGCGCTCCCGCTGTATGTCATAACTCGCCCGCCGTCTCCTCCAACGGAGTTAGCAGCACCAAGTCGCTGCAAGCCACTCACATCCCAGGCAACCTCAACACTTCGGCGGACGCGCCGTAACAACAGGTTACCCTCAAGGGAGAGTGGAGACTCCACCTTCAGGTGGTCCAGCTGATTTGGAGTCGATTCAGTCAGGCACAGGTGCACCTGTTCGCCTCCCAAGAATCCTACCACTGCCCGCTCTGGTACGCCCTCACCGAGGCCTTCCTCGGCATAGATGCGCTGGCACACAGCTGGTCCCCTGGCATTCGCAAATATGCGTTTTCCCCAGTGAGCCTGCTCGCACAGACCCTGTGCAAGGCACGACTCTACTGGAGTTACTCCATACCTGCAGTGGTAGACACATTCACTCAGGCTAGGGCTCCCTCTACGAGGCGCCTGTATGCCTTTAAGTGGCGTCTGTTCGCTAAGTGTTGTTCTTCCCATCAGGAAGACCCCCAGAGGTGCGCAGTCAGATCAGTGCTTTCCTTCCTGCAAGAGAGGTTGGAAGGAAGGCTGTCCCCTTCCACCTTGAAGGTGTACGTTGCTGCCATAGCAGCACACCACGACGCAGTTGACGGTGAGTCCTTAGGGAAGCATGATCTGATCATCAGGTTCCTAAGAGGCGCCAGGAGGTTGAATCCCTCCAGGCCACGCCCTGTTCCCTCATCGGACCTCTGTAGTTTTTCAGGGTCTACAGAGAGCCCCCTTTGAGTTTTGCAGTCAGCCGGGCTTAAGGCACTCTCCTTGAAGACTGCCCTCCTGACTGCGCTCACTTCCATCAAGAGGGTAGGTGACCTGCAAGCGTTCTCTGTCAGTGAAACGTGCCTGGAGTTCGGTCCGGGCTATTCTCACGTGATCCTGAGACCCCCGACCGGGCTATGTGCCCAAGGTTCCCACCACTCCTTTTAGAGACCAGGTGGTGAACCTGCAAGCGCTGCCCCAGGAGGAGGCAGACCCAGCCCTGGTGTTGCTGTGTCCGGTGTGCGCTTTGCGCATCTATTTGGATCGCACGCAAAGCTTTAGACTCTCTGAGCAGCTCTTTGTCTGCTTCGGTGCACAGCGGAAAGGAAGCGCTGTCTCCAAGCAGAGGATCGCCCACTGGCTCATTGACGCCATAAATATGGCATGTCTCGCCCAAAACATGCCGCCCCCGGTAGGGCTACGAGCCCATTCTACTCGTGGTGTAGCGGCTTCTTGGGCCCTGGCCAGAGGTGCCTCTCTAACAGACATTTCAGAGCAGCGGGCTGGGCAACACCCAACACCTTTGCAAGGTTCTACAACCTCCGGGTGGAACCGGTTTCGTCCCAGGTAGTGGCATGCAACACAAGCGGATAAGCCCGGGATAGCCGGCCGGGTGTATCGCTTGCACATAGCGCCTTCCACCTCCTTTTGAGCTGAAGACGTGCGCTGTTAATTCCCAGTAGTGTTCACAAAGGTTGTTCCCTGGTTGACTTCCTCCGAGCCCTGTGGCAGTCGAGTTTTCGGAGAGACTCGCTGCCGGCCCAGTACACGCGCTAAGAGCCCGGTTCTGGGGTAGGTGCTCCGCATGTGGCGGTTCCCTGTAAGGCTAACCCCATGCGATCTATATCTTCCGCTAGTTCGTTTCCCTACTGGCAAACTGCGTCTTCCTTGGGCAGAGCCCCTCAGTCTCCATGTTGTAGTAACTCCTCCCCCATTGGGCAGGATCTACCTTGAAGGCTCTCCACATGGTTGGAAAGACCATGTGATGTATTCTTCCACTTAAATATCCCCCTCTCTTGGGGCCAGGTGTGGTCTCCGCGGTGTCCTCCCCTTGGGAGGGACACCCCCCGACTAGACCTGGCGGCCCAGTCGGATAATCCCCCTTCTTTTTTAGGGAGTGGAAAAAGAGAAGGGGAAAGAGGCCATGACTGGGTTAAGCCTGTCTCTATCTCTGGGTAGTCGACTTGTCCCCAAAAAGGGCCGTTCGACACTCATAACTGTGTTGGGGGAGGTTACGTGTCGACCTGGTGTGCTGGCTATGAGGCACACAGCAAGTCTGCCCACCACACACCGCCAGTTCACGTAACACAGTTCAGCCTTGTGGCGTTTTGTATAGGGACCCCTAGTGTCACTACATCGACACCTACGTCGAGTGAGTGACAGATAGGGAACGTCATGGTTACTGGTGTAACCTCCGTTCCCTGATGGAGGGAACGAGACGTTGGTTCCTCCTGCCACAACGCTGAACTACCCGCTGAAATGGCCGGACCTTATATCGGCTCCTCAGCGTAAAACCTGAATGAGTGGTTGCATACCAGCTCCTTTTATACCCGTATGTTCGGGGGAGTGGCATGCAAATACCACTCGCCAATTTTCATTGGCCTTTTATCAAAGACCAGAGGTGTCTCGGGCTCCCAAGAGTGACCCCTAGTGTCACTACATCGACACCAACGTCTCGTTCCCTCCATCAGGGACCATGACGGTCCCTGTGTAACATTCTCAAGGGGCCATCTTTATTCTCTGGCCTTACAGTATACACAGAGAGATCGACTGCTCTGCTTACAACAATATGTACCAGTGATTCCCATTTGTCAACCAAGTCGTGCTTACCCCTCAAGCTCACATTCCTGACTAGTACACAATCTCCTATGTTTAAGGTAGATTCTGACGCGTTTGTCAAAGCAAGTGTTGTTCCTTTCTCCAGCTTTGACAGCATTCTTCGTAGCCAAATCATAACTCTCTTGCAATCGGGCCTTTAATTTTCAACATACTGTGAATATGACTTTAGTTTCTCTCTGTATAAAGGAACATTGAACACTAGATCAAAGGCCATTTTGGTTGTCTCCCAAACATGAATTCATATGGAGTAACTCCAGTAGAGTCGTGTCTCGTGCAATTTTAAGCATGGACAAGAGGCCTCACAAATTCATGCCAATGGGCCTTGTCACAGTCTTTCAGAATGCCAAGCATACTGAGAAGTGTGCGATTGAATCGTTCGACTGGATTTCCTCTGGGATGATAGGGGTTGTTCTGATCTTATGGATTCCCATCAGTTCACAGAGTTCCTTAATTGTCTTTTATTCAAAATCCGGCCACTTGTCACTATGCATTTTCTCAGGAATACCATAGTGAACTACAACATTTTCCCAGGGGACTTTGGCTACAGTACAGGCCTTCTGGTTGGGAGTTGGAATAGCAACCACATACTTGGTGAAGAAATCAGTGTTGACTAGAATGTCCTTGGTGTTGCTTGTATCTGGCTCAATCGACAAGAAGTCCATGCATACTAAATCTAATGGTCGAGCAGATCTAATGTTAACTAATGGGGAGGCTCTATCAGGTAAGGTCTTACGGCATATACATCAAGAACATATCTTAATTTTCTTCTCTATGTCTGAAGCCATTCTAGGTCAATAGAACCTCAACCTCACAAGGTCAAGTGTGCGCTCTATGCCTAGGTGACCCATTGAATCATGCAAGTTCTCCATGACCATGCTCCTCAAAGATTCTGGAAGAACTAATTGGTACTGTGTAATTTCTCTTTCTTGACTTCTTCGATAGAGTATTCCATTCAGTAATTCTAGTTTTTTTCCATTCTCGCATTAACAAGGATAATTCAAGAAGTTCCATCCTCGGTGAAGGAGGCGATGTCTCACCGGTTTCAAGCCGAAGAATGATTTCACAAACTGAAATCATCTGACTCCTGGATTACACCTGCGTCGAGTAGCTTCTGTAAGTGCTTATGGACAGCATCGAAATCATGTGGGTGTTTGGGATGAGCTCTATGCTGGAAAGGGGTCTCATCTTGTAGCTTAATGCAATGGTATTGGTGAATCACCAAAATCAAACTTGAGTGTTTTGGAAGGCTCAGGCTGTTTGCTTTTGGTAGCAGCAGGTTCATTAGAAATCATACTCTGTAAAGAATACAGCTCTGCAATGATGCTTTTTTCAGGAATGACAATGTCATGGTCTGTCTCATTTTTTAGGATTACAGGAGCTTTCTGTGAAGCCCTGGCAGGAAGTGTGACTAGAAAGGCAGTGCACAGGAGACCACCAGGCAAGAACGACATGGAGGGGGATCTGTTAAGACACATTTATCTGTTTGTCATTCTCAAACACTGACAGAACCTTCAAGGGCAACTTTGACCAGGAGGAACCACTTCAGGCTTTTTGCTAGGCAGCCACACAAATTCGATGTTAGTGTTAACTTTTTGCTTGGATCAGTTTTGAAGAATTTTCAAGATAGCTTTGAAGCCATATGGAAAGGTCTGGTGAACATCAGTGGACTGGGTTTTGGAGTATTTTTCATAGCCTAAATCAAGAGTGTTTGTGCCTATTAGCACTGGAGACTAAGAACTGCCACAGTTATATGAGATAACTAAGGCAAGTGTGGAAAGCTTGACATTTGTTCCAAGGAAGGCTTTTGGAAATGTAATGTTGACTTCAGTGTAGCCAAGATAAGGAACAAGTAGATTGTCAAGAGGACTAATTTTCAAATGTGAAAGTTTCTGCTTGTAGTATGGCCGAGAAACCATTGTCACTTGCGAGCCTGTGTCTAAAAGACAATTACACTTTTTGCCTGCAACATAGACTTCAGCAGTACGCTTACGCCCAATGGCAATGTATTTGAATGGGTGTTTGTCCAGAAACAATGTACATGCACTTCTTCCAATCATGCCTTTTGGTAAGGTAAAAGTTTGCTTCTTTGTATGAATGTGCCAATTAAGAACACTATGCTTCTTTGTCTTGAGACCATTAATACATTTCCCAGCCCCCGTTTGTCCCGTAACTGAGGCTGGTTTCATTTTTAAGGAACTGAATGGGATGATTTCATTTGAGCTTCCCATGAAAGCTGTTCCTCTCCTTTAGGAGTTTCCTCTTGGAGGCTACCAAGGAAGCGTTTAGGTCATTGTCACAGCTGAAGGCAATATGGCCATCCTCTCCATAGTGAACAATACCCAGGATTTGGCTTGTTCGTTTGGCTTTCAGAAAAACAGTGGGGAAGTTCAGCTGGGTTAATTTGCACTGACTGTGATTTGCAGGTTTGGATTTGGCTGTTTTTGCTGATTTAACAGTGGCAAGTTGACTCTGCAACTCTGCTACTTGCTTCTGCAAGTCATGAACCATATTCTCATGGGATATTTTGGTTTGCTCTTTGGTTTCCTTTAAGCTTTCAACTTACCTTGAAGCTCTTTGACTTGTTTTTTTAGTTCGGAGACAGTATTAGGCTGAATTTGGTCAGCATCATGTGAGGAGGCACACATGGAGTGAGTGGAAACATGTGGTTTGGATATTCCAAGATGCTTTCGCATAGAGAATTCTTTTGAACTTTGTTTGTCTTCAACTGTATGAAGCAGAAGTAAGAGCTCAGCAAATGGAGGAGGATTGTTTTTCCGTTGCTCAAGCTGAAATTCTGCAATAAGCGCATTGTCCCAGCAGCCTAAACAAAACTGCCTCAACAAGTGTCGATCAGCTTCACTAGAAGACACACCACCTCTTTTCGTGGCCATAGTCAGAGCTACCTGCATCCTGTAAATTATTTAAGAATTTTGTGAACAGTTCATCACCATCTACCATGCTAAAAGCTGAATCAAGGTGATCAAGGTAGGTTTGGGGCAAAGCATGGGGACCCAAAACCTAACAAGGACTGCTGCTAAAGGCTGTCAAGGATTTTTCTGGTTCTGACTAGATCTGCAATAAAGGGATCTTGTATAATGAGTTCAACACTAGTGCACCAAGCATCGTAATCTACTTCATTGCCAGGACAAGGAACTTTTCCGGAGAAAAATCTCAGTGTATATGAGTGTATATGAGAAGCAGCTTCTTCACTCCTCACTATATGCTCAACCACAACTCATACTTCTGGGGGAGTTACATCAGTCATTGTGATCATAGGTGCTGATTTTGTCATGGGGATCCCTTGAACTGAGCTGGTGTGGGATGGATCACCAGGTAAGGTTGGAGATGAGTCAGATAAAGCAATTTCATGTGATTTTGTGTCAGGTGAGCTCAACATGCTATCTTGGGTATAGGGCACTGATTCTCTGCATTTTGAAAGCTCCTCTTTTAAGAGTTCATCAAAGGATTTGCCACTGAGCTTGGCTATGCACTGCGATTTTCCCATGTAAGATTTGGTGGCACTGCTAAAGACTGTTGGGACACAGATGATAGACAGAGCTTTAATCTCAAATTTGAGGTTTGCTTTTTTGTGGGCTTTCAAAATTTTATGGCAACTGAGGACCTAATCTCTGCAGTGCAAATCCACTCTCAAATTCAATCATCCCATTTCTGTGATACAGGAAGGTGGGGCTATCTATGTGGATGATCCTACCAATACGCCCATATCTACTTGTTATCAGTTAAGTTATTGACTCTTTCTGTGTTATTGATCCCACTAACGATGACTGAGTCTTGTATTTTTACATTTTCAAGCTCAACAACTTCCATTTTTACTGTGAACTATCATTTTCTTGTTATCTGTTACTGTCCCCTTTTAACCTTATTATTTATCTGGTTTTTAAGCTGTTTATTTACTTACTGCTCCTGGGTGGCTCGCCAATGTGTAACAGCCATCTTCAGCACTAAAAGAGTTCAGCTTCAGGTAAGTATAATGTAAGTAGAACAGAGGGTGTTTGGGACTAGCACTCTGGGTTTATGGGAGCAGTAGTATAAACACTCAAATGAAACGGACACATAACTGTAAGTTGAATTTTCTGTTTTTATTTCTGTTGCATATTATTTATGTGTTTGATAATTAACTTTTATTCCACAGGCAGGGGAAAAACAAATGTATACAATGCACTTGCAAATGTATACAATTTTATTGAACAACAGTGCAGTCCTACCATTGGCTGTATGTAAAAATGAACTCTGTGGCTGTGAACTCATGTATTGCCTTTGATGTAGAGAAAACGCTGGTGAAAGTTTAGAGCAATTAATGTCTGTCTGATATTTCTTCTTTCCAGGCAAAGAAACAGTTCAAAGAATCCTCATGAAATATCGTCCTGCGAGTAGCTCACCATCTTTTATCAAGAGCAAATGGTAGTAGATTAGGTTACAACACCACAGCGAAACTCAACACACAATAACTCATACAAAACTAAATAACCATCAGAATTTTTCTTCAGACTGGTCTGTTTTTATCTTAGATCTCACTTTTTGCTTGATATTTTATCAGACGTTTTCTCTGCATCGCTTCTCTTCCCAATTACAGACTATGTGCACTGTCTCTTGATTAGTCAATACTAGAACTCTCTGCACAATTCTTAAAGGTGCAGAGATTAAATTTTCCATTAAATAAATTACATGCTTTTAATGTTTTCTCTATTTTAAGATCAATTATTTTATTTTAGGGTGATTAATGTTATTTACTTGGGTTTCATTCTTAATTATGGTTTTAAAATAAATTACTTAACTGTATTTCCTGTTGTAACATTGGTTCTTTGAGTGGAAGAGATGCAGGAGTAGATTAACTTTCAATCTTTTAATTGGAGACACAGGAGTGGACGAACATTATACAAAGAGTCAAACAAGAAATCATGCTGGAGTGGAACAATTCATAAATTAACTAAGCGACAATTTAACAAAGTAACAATACAAGAACTGACAAAGAATGGGCAAAACTAGAGGATATTTATACAAGGTGCTGATGACGAAATGGACAGGTGAGGAAGATTGGGAACAGATGGCAGCGATGAGGGCAGTGCATTATGGGAAGTGTAGTCCAGGGTAAAACTTCAAAATAAGAGTCCTAGGAACAGAACGGTGAATAACTGTGACATTTACCCACCCCTTTAAAGGGCGACTCCTGGCGCCCCAAAGATGGATGAGGGTAGGGTGATGCAGAAAGCGAGGAAGGATCCAAGGAAGACTAACAGTAGGCCTGGGGGACGGCTTCAGGGCTGGGAATAGATCCAGAGGCCTGGGAGGTGGCCGCAGGACAGGGACTGGGTCAGGAGGCCTGGGAGGCGGCCACAGAGCAGGGACTTGAGGTCTCGATGGCGGAGCTGGAGATGGGTCTGGAGAAGGAGCCACAGGAGGATGGAGGATTTGGGTCTCAAGGGGAAAAACTGGAGGAGCTGGCGGAGCTACAGGAGAATTGGGGTATTGAGACACAGGTAGAAGAGATCGTGGTGGAATGGGCAGAGCCGTAGGAGGGGGAGATCCAGGGCTTGAGGGCGGAGCAGTAGGACACACAGAGGGTGGAGCCTGGAGAGGGTAAACGGAGGCAGGCGGAGCCTAGAGAGGCTCGACTAAGGCAGGCGGAGCCATGGAAGGCAGAGCCATGGAAGACTCTGGGGGCGGAGCCGTGAGAGGCTCGAGGGACAAAGCATGGAAGGCGGAGAGTAGGAAGGTGGAGCCAAGGAGGGCGGAGCCGTGAAAGGCAGAGCCATGGGAGGCTCGAGGGGCAAAGCCATGGAAGGCAGAGTCATGGGAGGATCAAGGGAAGAGGTCATGGAGGGCTCGAGGGAGGAGGTCATGGAAGATTCGAGGAATGAGGCTGTGGAAGGAGTCTTGGGAGGATCGAGGGAAGATTATGTGGAAGGCTCGGGGCTAAGGGCCGTGGACAACTGGGAAGTGACTCTCATGGTAGAGAGTACAGGCAGAGACTGCGGATCAACATCTGCGGTCGTGAGCACGGGCAGTGACTGGAGAGAAGGTGTCTTTTTCCTTCTGCTCCTCTTCTGGCCAGCAGGTAGTGTGGTTACGGGGATGGTCGAGGCTACAGGCATTGGTTCTGGGATGGTCGAGGCTACAGGCATTGGCTCTGGCTCGTTAACCGTGGTAGGCATGGGCACTGGCTCGTTAACCGTGGCAGGCATGGGCACTGGCTGTGGCCTGGGGTTCCCGCCATAATTCACAGTGTAAGAGGAAGAAAAAAGGAGTGGAGTTACCTTAGTGACAGGGACCGTGGAGCATGGGTTTGTCTTGGAAGATGACAAGGGCGAGGTATGATGTATGGCTAAGGTGGTTTGCACGTATTCTGAAAAGGGAAGATTCTCCATTTGCGGAAGAGCAGTGGGATCATGAAAGTTCAAGCCCATTCAGTAGATGGCACGGAGGTAGGGGTCCGAGATAGAGGTGGAAGTGGCGAGTTGACAAAACTTGACAGTGTATTCCGAGAGAGGAAGATCTTGTTTGAATAAGTCCATAAACCGGTAAACTCCATGATTCAGGTGAAAGTGGTGGGTGCTCAGTCCATTTGTAGGTCAGTTCTTCTATAACATTGGTTCTTGGAGTGGAAGAGAGGAGATGCAGGAGTAGATTAACTTTCCATCTTTTAACTGGAGACACAGGAGTGAACAAACATCATACAAAGAGTCAAACAAGAAATCACGCTGGAGTGGAACATAATTCATAAACCAACTAAGCTACAATTTAACAACATAACAATACAAGAACTGACAAGGAATGGGTAAAACTAGAGGATATTTATACAACAAGGTGCTGATGACTAAACAGATGGCAGTGATGAGGGCAATGCATTATGGAAGTGTAGTCCAGGGTAAAACTTCAAAATAAGAGTCCTCGGAACAGAACGGTGAATAACTGTGACACCTGTGCTTTTTCCTTTATTAGGATTCTGTTTTAAACCAGTATCTACACTGGGTCACAATAAACGTTTAATGCTGGCTTGACAAAGCCCGGATGGATGGATGGGAACTCTCGAGACCAAAGACATGTTATAAGTCTTTCCTCACTTAGGTTGGCTTGCCTGTATCACAGAACAGATTAGTGTGGTCTATTCTAACAGGAAACTGAGAGTTCAGCAGTTTAAGAGAGAGAGCGGTGAGAGAGGGATTTAAGGAAAGAAATCTAAAGGAAACTGCATAAAAAAATTAGAGGGAGCGCTGTTAAAAAAAAACAACAAAAAAAAAAACAACTTGCTGAATGTTCTCCCAGCAAATGTAAAAAAAAAAAAAAAAAAAAAAACATCTCCAAAAAGTAGTTATATATTATTTTGTGTAACATGTTGCTAACAAAGATTATTTTGTTGAACTAAGGCTACAACCACATTAATCCAGATACATTTGAAAATGCCACTTTTGTTTTCGAAACACTCTCCATCCACACTGCCATTTTCAAATGTTTTCTGAAAGTTTCTCGTCCACATTGAAATGTATAAAAAATCTTTAATCCCCTTACTGCACATGCGAATAATCGCCATTCCATGTATGGCCTAAAATGCAATTGTCCTCCTGTTCCATGCATAGGTAATAGGTAATTGTTTTCAGATATCTCTGTTTCCCCCGTTTACATTACAGCGCAAAGATGGCTATTTCAAATGTATCCACTTTGGAGAGCGTTTTCGAAAAGCTCAATTTTCGCTGTCAAAAACATCATCTCAGGGTGGACGGAAGGCAAAAATTTAGAGAAAAAGATGTGTTTTAAAACAAAAACTTATTAGTGTGGATGTGGCCTTAGATACTCAAATGTTTGCTTCAGATTAAGCATTTGCACACATTTTATCAAGTATACTGGGCTTTTTAAATTACAGACAAAAAGAAATATGAAATACTTTGAATCAAAAAATGTGCTTGTGCTTGTTTATTTATTTATTTTCTAATTTTTTAACAGTAAGGTATGTTTTGACGAAAACTTAGTATGGTTAATATAAGAGCAGTGATGACATGGGGGAAGATCCCAAACCAAAACAAGATCAAAATCATACTGTAGAGCATCAAGAGGGAGGAAGAATTGAATGAGAAAGACAAAGATAAAGAGGGATGATAATGTGTTCCAGTGCTCTTGAAAATGCTTGTAATATGATATGGTCATTACAGGGTGGTCTCATTCAGACAGAGTGGGCCTCTCTTGCCTTTGTAAAAAATGAAGATAAGCGGTTGTGCAGAGGTCTGGTAGCCTCAAATAACTCAGAAAACACCGGCTGAAGCCTCTCGGGGTCGACACAGAGTGGGGAAAGATGGAATGAGTAGATTGGAAGAAATGAGGCAGAAAAATATTCATCACCCTCCATCAGCAGGTGTTGACAGGCAAAACGGAACAGAATTGCTGGTGTGAGGCTGTGAAAACACTGTGTACTGCAACCAGACTGCACTGTGTGTACTATAGCAGTGATTGTAAGCATACAGCAGGGGGTGCGCAAAAAGAATAGGATTTTGATATGTTGAACAGACAAAATGTATGGGTCAAAATTTTGATTTTTCCAATTAATTTCCGATCATCGTATGAACATCTTTTACTCAATGCAAAGTTAGGCATCGAGATCTTTTCACTGCATTCTATGAGTAAAAGTTTGGTTTGTGTAATGTCTGTGTCTCCTAAGATGAATTCCATTTAATCCATTTGTCACTGAATAATGTCTCTTTTAATACCCTTTCTGTTTGTATTTTAGACCACTATTCATTATTACTATTATTTAGACCACATCCTCTCTCTCTCTCTCTGTAAGTTTCACACTTTCCACACATTAGACAGCGTACAGAAATGCAGTGCATAGATAAGGAAGATTTAATCCACTTCACAGTGACAAATGTTTTAAAATTACAAATCATTGGTGTCAATATCAAGCAGTAATACATTACGAATAATATCCAGTAAGTACCTATGATGTACACAGGTACTCCATACAAGTAATGGCTCAAAACAGCTTAAACAAGTCTTACAAAAAAGGCAAAACAGAGTATGCATATTTCTATGGTTATACATATTTATACAATATGCCGTCCTTTTTTTTTTTTGTTTTTTTTATTAAATCAATCAAAACATATATAACCCTGAAATATAATTCAAACATTTACTAGAAAGGGGAATTGAAATTAACGAATTCTGGGTAAGAAATCTATATTTAGAAACTCTTTAGAAACATATCTAACTTTAGTTTTAGACTAACAGACTACAATTGGCAAAACATTAGTTTTAAGGAGTCAAGCCCTTGAAATTCATTTTGCATACTGACTACAGGTGCATCTCAATAAATTAGAATGTCGTGGAAAAGTTCATTTATTTCAGTATTTCAACTCAAATTGTGAAACTCGTGTATTAAATAAATTCAATGCACACAGACTGAAGTAGTTTAAGTCTTTGGTTCTTTTAATTGTGATGATTTTGGCTCACATTTAACAAAAACCCACCAATTCACTATCTCAAAAAATTAGAATACATCATAAGACCAATAAAAAAAAAACATTTTTAGTGAATTGTTGGCCTTCTGGAAAGTATGTTCATACACTGTGTATGTACTCAATACTTGGTAGGGGCTCCTTTTGCTTTAATTACTGCCTCAATTCGGCGTGGCATGGAGGTGATCAGTTTGTGGCACTGCTGAGGTGGTATGGAAGCCCAGGTTTCTTTGACAGTGGCCTTCAGCTCATCTGCATTTTTTGGTCTCTTGTTTCTCATTTTCCTCTTGACAATACCCCATAGATTCTCTATGGGGTTCAGGTCTGGTGAGTTTGCTGGCCAGTCAAGCACACCAACACCATGGTCATTTAACCAACTTTTGGTGCTTTTGGCAGTGTGGGCAGGTGCCAAATCCTGCTGGAAAATGAAATCAGCATCTTTAAAAAGCTGGTCAGCAGAAGGAAGCATGAAGTGCTCCAAAATTTCTTGGTAAACGGGTGCAGTGACTTTGGTTTTCAAAAAACACAATGGACCAACACCAGCAGATGACATTGCACCCCAAATCATCACAGACTGTGGAAACTTAACACTGGACTTCAAGCAACTTGGGCTATGAGCTTCTCCACCCTTCCTCCAGACTCTAGGGCCTTGGTTTCCAAATGAAATACAAAACTTGCTCTCATCTGAAAAGAGGACTTTGGACCACTGGGCAACAGTCCAGTTCTTCTTCTCCTTAGCCCAGGTAAGACGCCTCTGACGTTGTCTGTGGTTCAGGAGTGGCTTAACAAGAGGAATACGACAACTGTAGCCAAATTCCTTGACATGTCTGTGTCTTGATGCCTTGACCCCAGCCTCAGTCCATTCCTTGTGAAGTTCACCCAAATTCTTGAATCGATTTTGCTTGACAATCCTCATAAGGCTGCGGTTCTCTCGGTTGGTTGTGCATCTTTTTCTTTCACACTTTTTCCTTCCACTCAACTTTCTGTTAACATGCTTGGATACAGCACTCTGTGAACAGCCAGCTTCTTTGGCAATGAATGTTTGTGGCTTACCCTCCTTGTGAAGGGTGTCAATGATTGTCTTCTGGACAACTGTCAGATCAGCAGTCTTCCCCATGATTGTGTAGCCTAGTGAACCAAACTGAGAGACCATTTTGAAGACTCAGGAAACCTTTGTGTGGTGTTTTGAGTTGATTAGCTGATTGGCATGTCACCATATTCTAATTTTTTGAGATAGTGAATTGGTGGGTTTTTGTTAAATGTGAGCCAAAATCATCACAATTAAAAGAACCAAAGACTTAAACTACTTCAGTCTGTGTGCATTGAATTTATTTAATACACGAGTTTCACAATTTGAGTCGAATTACTGAAATAAATGAACTTTTCCACGACATTCTAATTTATTGAGATGCACCTGTATTACTAAGGCCAATGATACTAATGTTTAGATTTGCAAATGTACTTGAGTTTA